>NW_004797684.1:272181-277760 GCF_000002075.1 Aplysia californica
ATTTTCTGTCCGATATTCAACAAAACTTTTTTTGAAACCCACTAAAATTCCCTTTCGGGATACTATTACTCGAGTAATTACTCGAGTCTTAAGAGCCGTGGGACTCGAGTAATTACTCGAGTAATTACTCGAGTCCAGAGCAGATACTCGAGTGTGGACTCGAATCTTAATATGCTGGACTCGCACACCTCTAGCGAGAAGAACTGATGGTCAGAGGATGCATCGGCTAGTCCCCTACACGAGGCTGTCTGAGCCGTTTGGAGCATTGTAAGGGTTCTGGTTTCGGGGGTCGCGTTAGGTCACGTAGACAGCGCTGTGGCCTCGTGTGCTCGCGGGTCAGAAGCCTGCGTATGGTTGGACGGTTGAGCTTCACTCGTGTTTGGGGGCTACGGGTCGGATATATGACTTCTACCTTCTTTTTTTTCTTTTTTTGGTGGGGGGTTAACCCCCCCCCCCCCAACAAATTCTGGTACTTTGGGTGCGTCTGGTGTAGAGGTTATGCGCTTCATGTTACACACGCACGAGACCCGAGTTCAATTTCTGAGTGTGGAGAATTTTTTATCAAGTATCTCGGTATCTCTGCTTGGATATTGTATCCTTCTCAGCCCTGGGGTTGGCCCTGACAGGCAGCGTCGGAGGCCCACGTCTTACATGACCTAAATTGTATCGATGGGGATGGGAAAACTCTTACATTGTGATTAAATGACATTTTCTTATACAATTCTAAGACTGCGAGTCGGTTAAATGATTTCAGTGAACTAACGTTAAAACAACCACCACGAGTAATGCGCCCCCCACCAGCCCCTGAAAATGAAACAGCAAACGATAACAACGGACAACAATAACAACACCCACAAACAGATCATCCAGAACGAGTTCGTGAACCTGCAAGTTTGAATAAAAGGGAGACAATACATCATTCATTATTATCACATCACATCAGCACACGGCAGGTCTCGTTACTGACGGGGATGTGTGGTCCTCGGTAAACACGGTGAGCTTTACAAATAAACGCGTGGCAATACGGTCTTGTTATGGCTTCTTCCATTTTTATTTAGAGAAATGAGTTCGACAACCGACCAAAGCGCTCATGCACATACACACACGCGCGCGCGCGCCTCTCCTCACTCGGACATGTGAACAAAAGGGAAGGGAGACAAACCCAGAGAAGTTAAATGTGGGTAATCTAGGGCGTATTTCAATTGAAGTTATTAAAGTACCAATCAGTGCGTTTCGTGCAGCGAAAGTGCACCAACAAGCACACTTGTTCGTGTTGGCGTTTTACGACTAGTCTGTGACATTCCCCAAATAATGTGAACGTTTTGCTGCGGAAATGCTTCTACTCTACAGTAAGCGAAAGCACAGTATTCTGAATACAGTTATATAAACTGATCATCTTCACATAGAAAATGTTGAGGTCCGAGACTGTCCAAGCTAACATAGTTTTCTTGGCTAGAAAGGGTGTGGTGATGGTGTCGACTTCTCAGATTCCAGCGAGACTGGATCGCGAGTGCCTCCTCGGAGGCACCGATGGTTGGGCATGGGGTGCCTACTTGTCATAGCCCTAGGGACTCGCGATCCAGAGCAGGAGTCCAGGAAGGTTACCACCATCACCACACCTGTCTACGGGTTGGATAAACGACTTCTTCATTTTGTTGACATACCTTGAGGTACCGGTGTATGTTGGCAAATTAAAAATTTATATGAATGCATGATTTTTCTCTATTTATTGTTTTGTTTTGCAAATATAGGAATATAATTCATTGTCTTTTGTCTCAAGTACGTTATGTAACTATGCATGAAAAAATTATGTTGTTCACAGAGTGGGTGTTTAGTTTTTCGATTTTGTTGATCATCTTGTTTCAGTCGTGCACAGAATGTAACGGTTCTGTCTGCTGGGATGTTGTGTCCCTCTCAGCCTGGGCAGGATTGTCCCTAACAGGTTGGGTGGAAGAAGCTCTCCACACAGGTATCTTACATTGTGTGTAATAAACAAAACAATCACAGAATGTGACCAGAACCATCATGGATTCTTTGTGTTTCTATCTTTATTACTATAATTTTTTTTTTTGTTGTTGCAAAGGTCTGAGCCAAGGCCAGGCTGACCAATTGTGGGAATGCCTGGCCACTGACCCGGAGAGTTGCCAGGATTGTCTGAGCTGGTTCTATGACCAGGCTCGAGGAAAGGAAAATCATGCGCTGCATCTGGACACTTTCAGACACATTTTCGTCAACAAGGTGATGATTCAAAAAAAAAAATTAATTACATTTTTACTTTTGTGTTTTTTGTGTTTGTTTTTCTTTTCTTTCTCAGTACAAAAATACATACATGTTGTCCCTGTTCTCGAGAAAAGTGCTTCTTTAGGATATGGTATGCTCGGTTGATGAGATGATTTAATTTTTTTGGTTTATCCTCATATACATACACTTAGATCTACATATCTATGAAGCTTTCCGTGATTTATTTAATTTTTCAGACCCCCCCCCTCGAGCCCGAGCTGTGCTACTGACTAAAGTGTCTATAGGTTTTTCCCAAAGGGGGGACATTAACCATGTTCTTATGCACAGTAGAATTGTAAATGGGCTGATTCATCAATGTCATGCTCATAGCCGTGCCTGAACTGCAACAGGGAACTGCTGCTTTTCCTTTCCTAATCCTTACTATCGTCATTTTCCCTCTACTTCTTTTTTATGTTTGTCACTCTTGTGACCCGCTATTTCCGGGGTGCCTTGATTATCGAAGCAGACTTTGTGCTGTTGAAGCTAGAGAGGTGAGCAGAGTAAGCCTGATTCCCTTGTAAGGACTTCTCTGTTGGCGCTCATATGACCTTATGCAGTTGGGAGCGCCGTAAAACTTCTCTTAAAACAAAACAAAATTTAATCATGCAGTGCATTTGAGAGAATTCCCCTTGTCATTACATAGATATTGGAGGTATTTCAAGGAGTATTTAAAAAAAAGGAATGCTAATTGTTCAGTGTGATTAAGAAACTAAAAGTCTAATAAAGGTTTATGGCTGAGTACTGCTAGTAGAGCAGCTATTAATTTAGAGGAGCAGTTAATTTGGATGCTATATAGGCAATACCTGCACTGTAATAGTAAATTAGTTACTTACTCTTTGGTATAATGAATAATACATTCACCTCTCTAGATGAGTCTACACTTTTATTCTCTTATTCTTAAAAACAAACACAACCCCCCCCAAAAAAAAACAAAAAAACAAACAAACAACAATAAACAAACAAACAACCAACAACAAAACAAAAAGGAAATACAAAAGTAAAATAGTTCCACCAGCAAAATGCACACGCAAGACTTTTGAAAGAGAGCAGAAAATGTCACTGTCATGTCTCTTCAAAACTTTCTTTGGCTTCATTTTTAACTGTATTGTACCCAGATATTTTGTAAAGACATAAAAGTTAAAAAATTAAGGGCTGTATCCTCTCTCATGGTGTTTGAGTTCTACAATCTGTAATGTTTCTTTTGCATTGTGGCAAGTACCAAAAACTGTAAGCTGAAACGTCTGTAATGTTTTTTGTTTTTTCTTGGTAGATGCCAAAACTACAGGCTGGAATATTGGTAATGTTTCTTTTCACATGGCAGAGATGCCAAAACTACAGGCTCAAACATCAGTGATGCTTCTTATTGCTTGGCAGATGCCAAAACTGCTGATTGAAATACTTGTAAAGTTTCTTTTTGCTTGGAAGATGCTAAAACTTTAGATTGACATGTACATGATGCTTCTTTTTGCTTTGACCACGACAAAAACTTCAGGCTGAGGTGTCTATAATGGTTTGATTGTTTGTTTGTTTTGTTTTTGCTTGGCAGATGCCAAAACTGCAGGCTGAAACGATGCCCATGATTGGTCTGAACCTGTTCCAGCAACTGTCTAACATCACCTGTGTGGTCAACTGCCAAAGTGCCACGCTCACTGAGGAACAGGTTTGTGTTCCTGTGTGTGAGAGCGGGATAAATAGCGGGTGGTTGGCTGGTGCTCTGTTGTGGTTTGCTCCTTCTTTCCTATCAAATATCTACCGTCCTGATTTCTCTTCCTTTTTTTTGGGTTTTTTTTGGGGGGTGTTTCGTACTTTCCAGTAACACCTTATCTTCGATACTTATATGACCTTATATTGTGTTGGAACTGCTGTGAAACTCTTGATAAAACTAAAAAAGAGATGAATAAAAGGTAGGTTCTCTACTCATGTAGGAAGGTTTGTTTATGTCTTGTGTTATCAAAGAGACATAGACAACAGGGCTGCTCGCCATTCTGAACTTGGTGGGGAGAGTTGTAGTCAGCTGTCAGCGTTTGTATATTTGTGTGTGCTCATGTTAGAAATAGGTGAATGTTTCATAGCTGCCACTTTCCGGCTAAATAGCGGAAACTCCGCTTCATCTAGCTTTTCCCGCTACTTTGAGCTGGACCGCTCTCGGCCGCAAATTGCGATACTTTTTTACACGCGGAAATCACCGAACCGGGAGAGAGACGAAAACGCAGCTTGCACATGTCCGCCCGTAGCTTTCTACTTCCGTTCTTCCAGACCTAGCGTTAGTTTCACTTTGTTTATTGTGGAGCAACAAAGTGTCAATCGGGCATCGGGACGTTAGCGCGCCGAGTTGTCATTGAAAACGGCGGAAATTCGAGAGAAATTGATGCTGAATACAAATATAAAAGGAGCTGGAATGAGAAAGAAGCTGCCGGTGCAACTTGAAAAGTTCATGAGAAAAATGAACAAACCTCTTGCTGCACTTTGCGTTTGGTGTGATAAAGAAATCGCGGCCCGCGGCACTCTTGTACAATTATTGCGGTCCCGTTTGTTTACATGACGGCTATATTGTGGCTGTTGATGAAGTGAACACTGAATCTAGATCTAGATTTAGATCTAGATGATCTATCTCTAGATATAATCTAGATGTACACATATTTAGATATCTAGATTCTAGATCTAGATTAGATAGCCTAGGCTATAATTTTAATTCAGGTTAGATCTACACTCTACAGAGGGACTACTAAGTGCAAACGGGACCGCAGTTGTACAGGAGTGCTCAGTACAGCGCCAAAGGTGTTGCCTCCTTGATCCAATACTCAACATCGATATACAAGTTTTAAGTTGAAAGAAATCTTTTTATAAGACACCAGCTTGCAACAAACACTGGATTTTTAGTCACCAAGTCCAAACTGTGTCAAATTGACTCAAATGCTTGTTAGTCTACTTTGTTGTTTTTTGTTTGTTTTTTGTTGCTGTTGTTTTTTTTTCAAATACATTTTAATTCAGTTGCCTATGGTTAACAAATATGACAGTTTTCCCTTCCAAAACCATAGGCTAGATTTTCCAGTATATATTTCCTCTGGGTCTCACTGGTTTTACTTCAGCCTTCGGAGAGCGCGCGTCCACCTTCGCATGAATTTCCTCCTTTTTTGAAATTCCTGAGTGGCAGCTATGATGTTTGTATGCGTGTTTTTGTTGGTTAGGGGTATTATCATTTATCAGAATGCTCTACTCACTAAGGAACTTGATTGTGTTTTTGTATTTTTAAAGTAAAGTTTCTCTCTCTCTCTCTCTCTCTCTCTCTCTCTCTCTCT
>NW_004797684.1:278791-302634 GCF_000002075.1 Aplysia californica
AGGTGGCTCATTTGTTTATGGTGGGCGTGGGTAAACTACAGCCCCAGGGCCAGATTCAGCCCACAGGCAGTTTGTCTGGTCTGCGAGTCACCTCAGAAATTGATAATAAATGTGACTGATCTGCGTGTGGTAAGTTTAGAATTAATTCAAAACAAAATTGGCTGTCTTTAAAATTAAAATTAAAAGTGTCCGACCCTGCTGGAAGCAATGGTATAATGCCAGTTTTAGTCTCTCACTCTTGAGAGTTTAGGTATTTCAACCGATTTCACACAATTTACCCCTAGTTTGGCCCACGAGATATTCAGAATTGCTTAATCAGGCCCGTTACTTGGACAGAGCGTAAAACTAATATGACATCTGGTTTCAGGACCCGGTGGGACGACTGGCCGTGATCCAACGTGGCCTTCTACTGTGCAAACACCACCTTGACGCCTTCCGACAGCGCTATGCTTACCACCTGCGCCGGTGGCAGCTGGCGGGAGCAGGCATCTCAAGCCATCAGCCCATGAGCAAACCACAGAGCATCACAATCTACCTGAAGACTGCTGATCTTTCTGAGGTTGGTGTTGGTAGTGCTCACATCTTTCGTGTTCTATTTGTATGTATGTCTATGCATCTATTTCAGTTTCTCTCCCTTACCTCTTTCCTTTTCACTCCTTCCCCTACAGCTCTCAACTTGTTCCGTCTTCTCTTTCTGTCCATTTTTTACTCAAAGAAACAAAATTACCTGCACTAAATGGCCGTTAAAGTGTCAATGCGTTGCTCTTTACTCATTCAAATGACCCTCATGACGCATCCCACTCAAACTTTGGGTTAGCCTAGACAGCAGGCATGGGTTGAAGTCGCCCACCTCCTAAATAATCTAAAGCATGTGGCTCATGGCCTAGCCCACGTCCCAAACTGTGTAAATTGCCCACCTCCTTCAAAGTCATCTAAATCTCTGCATTGGTTACCTAAAACACTGACATTCTTCACAATGATGATTCTCAATCAACCCCTCAGAGCCAGATAGAGATGCAGCAGAGCAGCCTGGTCTCCGAGCTGCGGGCCGAAGTGTCCCACTGGTGGGAGGAGCTGCAGAAGGCCCAGCCCAAACCGGCCCCGCAGAGCTCCAGCCCGGGCATCATGTCCCCTCTGCTGGGCTCCATGCTTGGGGAGGGCCCGCTGCGCATGATGTGCCTGGGCCAGGAGCTAACCGTGGATGTGGACGAGCGCACGCTGGCCGACCTGCACATGACGGACGGACAGGTGAGCTGTGCAATGTGGCGTGGCGTGGTGTAATGTGACAGGGGAAGTGGCTTTTGTTTATTTCATTTGTAAAAAGTTTGTGTCAGTATTTTTAAAATGTTATTTCAACTTGGCATGATGTACATCACTTTTGTTTACTTATTGCTTTTTGAAAGTGCTTATTTATTACGGGGCAGCCTGAGTGTAACTTTAGTTTCTTTCATTTTAGATTTATGAATCTGTTCATTTATTATTTTGTGCAACATGGCATCAGTGACACTTCAGTTTATTTTATTTTATTTTTTAAAAGAATTTGTAGATGTGTTGTTTAAAAAAAAATTCCATTGTGGCACGATAGATGCCAGCTTTGTTTCATTTATTTCTTTAAAACTTATTGATTTGTGCATAATTGTTATCATCATCATCATTATCATAGTATCTAATTGGAATCTAACTGGATGTGGAGAGCAGATGTTAATGCTACATAGTAATGCAAACATAGGCTGAAAAATAAGTTCACTTTTAATTAAGAAAAAAACCCAATTTACTTTCTCTCGAACCAAAATTCAAAATGCAGAAGGCAACTTTTATATATTGTCATGTATTTTCAGCATGTGTCTGTCTCAATCGGGGCCAACCGACAACAGCGTAAAAATGACGGATCTGTACCCTCGTCGTGTCTGCCCGTGCCCGACCGTCGCAAGTTGCCCATGAACCTGATGATCCAGGAGCCTCACTTTGACAATCTCTTTACGCTCCTGGGTCAGCTGAGTGATGTCAGCTCTCTTCTGGACAATGTGGTCAGTCAGTGTGTGCCTCACATGGATAACATCTCTCCTAATGATTTGCAATGTTAAGATTAGAAGGGGGTGTGGGTGGGGGGTTATGTTGAGTGGGCAAAGTCTCTCTTGGGTAATGTATTTATCACTTTCTTGTGAAAATGGACATTTTTTTTGGTCTAGGTTTTGAATGAACCTTATCCTGCGGTAAGCTTTTCCAATCCTTTCACATCAGACATTTTTCATTTTCATTTTAAAAATGGGGGCATTTTTAGAGACTACTTTTATTTCTTTTCCTTAGTCCATATTTTAGCTTAACTTATTCAGCTGAGAAAATTAATCTTGCATAAACTGTAACAAAAACGAACAAAAAAAAAAAAACACTTTCTCTCATTATACCATGGCTTCTTTTTTTGTGTTGCATAGTGTGTTAAACCAAACCGGTTTGTCCCTCTTTTTCTGCCAGGACAAGGAAAAGCGTGCGAGTGTTCAGGCTGAGGCCCGGCGTCTGTCACGGGACGTGTGGGAGCTGCTCATGGTGCTGCCCACCAATGAGAACTTGCTCAAGGGATTTATGAAGATCTCCAGTGACCAGGTGAGGGCATGGAAGTGAGCGTTTATCAAGATTAATTTGCCCTACTGTTTTTCAGTTTTTAAGACAGAAGGAAGTTTGGAGATCAAAACGGTTTGAGCCCGAAACCATTGATATATGTCCCCCATCCCAGCATGCGCACACACCACTCTCGCACACACATACATAACAACACCCCCCCCCCCCTTCCTTCAACTGTCTCTGTCTCTCTCCCTCCTTCACTCTCTCTCTCTCTCTCACTCTCACTCTCTCTTTCTGTCTCTCATATACATACACTCGGACGCACGTTCGCACCCACACACATACACATGCAGCTTACCCAACCACAACCACTACCTCAACCACCACCGCAACTAGTGCCACCACAAGCAAGCACAATCTTCATAAACATATCTCTACATCTCTTTTTCAGGTGACACCTGAGGAGCTGTGTCAGCTCCTACCCCCTGCCAGCCCTCACCGCCTCTATTACTCTCTTCAAATTGTGGAATTTCTTGCTCAAGGCACCAAGTTGGGACAAAGGCTTCCTGTGAGTTTTCTGCATTGTAATAGACTTTTGAAAGCAAAATTGTCTTCAACTTCTAAAATTAATAAAATTTAGGAAATGCAATTACAGTATGATATATTACAGACTACACCAGATTTTACAACTTTTACCAATACATCTAGCTTTGAGAATAAAATAAAAGAGAATGATTATAAAACATATTACATAAAGTCAAAACTTTTGATTGTAATTTTCTTAAAATATGACATTGGTAATGGCGGTGAAGACAATTTGGTTTTCATAGGTCGAAACATTCCCAGTTACTTTCTCTTAGTATGGCTGAGACTGTTATAGAGTGGGTAAAAGTTCAAATCATTCTCTTTAAGGCCGCAACCATATTAACGCCCGACATGGACGGTAAGACCAGACCGTCTTCGGGCACAAAAGAATGCGCACCGGCTCTTTAGTTATGGAAGGTAACAAAAACGGTTTCAGCTACCATACTGACGTCCTGCGTCGCCCCCGATCAGACTGTCTCCGATAAAACATGTTCTATGGAAGACGGTTTGTCGGGCGAGATGGGAGGTAATTTTAATGATGTTATCTTTGCGTAGTTGTGTCCCCTTTGCCGCCTCAATGACACTACACAGAATTCTAGCAGTTCTTGTCAGCTCTGCATATTATATCTCTAGCAGTTCATGCGATAGTATTCTTGGAAATTTCACTGTCTTCCAACAACAGTGGAAACAAATGATGAAATTCACCTAGTGTATCACGCTTTCTTTGGATGGGATGCACGGAAAATCTTCTTGTCTTGGTTTTCATTTCTTGTCGGCGTCTCAAAAGCAACAACAACAATAATTTTTTTCTGCTACCACATGCCATATTTGCAAGACGGCGGTGTCTGTCCGCAAAACTCCGGTGTTAATATGGTCGGCCGCATGCGACGGAAAACGGCGGGTCTGGTCTAACTGTCAGTGTTGGGCGTTAATATGGTTCTACCCTAACACTATCCACCCACGCAGTGCACAGAGCGGGTAACACTTATCCCAACGGACCAGGGTACAGATGCGGTACCTGCTATGTCACACCGTCGCCAGTCAGCGTCCCGTGGGGGAAAAGTACGGCTTCTTATTGTGTCCTGTTGGGGCAAAGTGTTAAAAGGAACTTTACAAATTCTGTTCTTGTATTTTTCTCTGGTACCACATTGTCTTTTCAAATAATATGAAGCATATACATACCAAGCAAATGTCAGTGCGGTTGAAGATCACAAAGAGATTGCTATTTTTAAACGCAAAGGTTTGGTGGCCATTACTTTGATGAAAGCTGCAGCCATGTAATGACTTGTAGGTTTCAGCGTATGTGTTTGCTATTATCATGGCGATGTAGTGACATATATAAGTTTATAGGTTTATATTTTTTCTGCCTCAATGTGGTAAGGTTGTGATGGTTTATGGTTTAAATGAATACATTATAGCTGCCTCATAGATGTTGTGTCTGGTAGAGTCATTTATAATGTGCATCAGGATGTAATGGCATGCAGGTTTATGTATTATGCATTTTCTTCCAGGTGCGCCAAGGGGCAGGAGATCCCAGTGATGAGAAAAAAACAGGCAGTGGTGGCAAGACTGCTTGGTGTGCCAAGGTGGGTATCCTTGGAGGTTCTTTGGTGATTTGGGGGGGGGGGGGGGCTGAAGGAAATTATGGCTTTGGGGGCAGCAGACTATGATGTGTGATGGTGTTTAGGGGGTGGTGGGTTGTGTTTGGGGCAAGGGGGCCAGTAGTGGAGGGGGGGGGGGGGAATGTGAAACAATGGTATTTAGATGGATGGCATAGATATGAGTCTAGATTGTGTCTGTTCAGGTGGTGGAAAAGTCCATTGTATTATGATAGCCTGTCAAGTTGAAATAACTAATGAAATACTTAATTTCCCAAGTCTAACTTGTCTGGTAATAAAATAGGTGCGAAGTTGACTGATTCCGTCAGTAACCCTGTTCAAGGTCAGTTACGACTTCATTTTGATAAGTTATTGATTGAGTCAAGTTGAGTGCCTTGCTTTTTTTTCTATCTGTCTTTTGGGTCTGTCAATTTGTCTTACTTTTTTACTGCACTTGGTGACTTATTGTGTTGATTGGCTTCTCTGTGCTTTTTTAAATGTTGAAGTCCTAATGTGAATGCAGAGTATTATTGGTCCAGAATGGTGAGATGCGATATTGATTTCTGTCTTTGCTTCCCTTGGGGCAATATTCCTCCTAATATATATTTTTTCTTCTCTATTTCATTCTTCTCTAAATGCACAGTTCATCGCCAAAGGAGGCCTGAGCCATCTAATGGATATCTTCATGAATGGTTCTCTTCAGTCCAAGGAAGGAAATGTATGGAGTCAGGTAAGTTGGAGCACGAGAATTTTTATCTATTAGGCCCCCTGCCTATTGTCTGTACCTTTTTTAAAATTTGAAGTGAACGGAAGAGGGAAGTCAAGAGAATAGAGAAAGATTTAGCCACAAAGAGGTGCAAGAGAAACCTGAAGAGATGCAAGATGATGCAACAAAGCTGATATTTTATGTGCTCTCACTGCATCCAGTATTCTCCAGTACTGGCTGACATAATCAGTTATGTGTACCATAGTCACAGGACATGTAATGTAGATCACAAACACTATTGTTTGATGTGATGCCAAATGTGATAGTATTGTCATGGGGATGATTTAGAAGAATCCATTAATTTGTTCTTGTTCTTTTGCATAAGGGGGAGGGGGGGGGGGCGTTAGTTCAAGACAGGTAAAGGCTGTGAGCATTTTTCTTTTTTTTTAGTTTTCCCGAGATCTCTTTTCTTCCCCAAACATATACAGAATGTTTTGAAATTGTGCCGTTTGTCGCACTGAAAGCTGTATTCTCCAGTACAGGCTGGCATAATTAACCATATGTGGCATAGTCACAGGACATGAAATGTTGATCAGTACAGTACCAGCGCTATTGTTTGATGTGACGTCATATCTGATAGCATTTTAATAGGGATTTTGCTTATTTAGAAGAATCCGTCAATTTCTCTTCTTTTTTTTTTTCTTTCCTTTTGTGTAAAAGGGGGTGGGGAGACCTGGTTATGATTTAAGAGAAATAGAGGCTGTAAGCATTGATATTTTTATTTTTCCAAACCTCCCATCCCTTCATTAAACATGTTCAGAATGTTTTGTGTTTGATGATTTGTTGGTTTGTTACACTGGAAGCTGTTTTCTTCCCGCTGTGAGTCAGTTCAATTTCTAAAAAGTTCAAACTGCATTGACAGGCATGCTTTTAATGAAATGAACAATTCATCAACATTGCTGAAATAGTTTCAGATAACTGACTTTAAAGGTTTCTGTGCTGGATGAATATTTAAGTAAAGTTCCTTCTTGTACTCAATCTTGTTTGATGTTGTTTGTCCAATGAATAAAGTGTGGGAGCTCTCGCGCCCTAGAGGTTAAGGTGTTGGCCTCTCATTCAAAGGTCCTGGGTTCGAATCCGGGTAACGACCGAAAAATTCTCTTCTCTAAAATTTTCTCCTCTCACCTCTTTTCCTGCTCTCTAGCAATGTTCTGTCGTCTGCTTTTGTCTCCTCTTTCTGTCCCACCCCCCTCACCTCCTTTCCCCCCTCCTCTGGGCTATTGACTCTTTCTGCAGCCTTTCTACTGCTACTCCTTTGCTCCTTCTTACTGCTGTCTTTCTGCCATACCCTTGATCTTCTGGTAGGAAAGATCTACACCTAGCCTTCTCGGACAAGGGTGAAAAATCTCGGAGGGCACGTGTGCAAGTTGCGTACGTTAAAGATCCCTTGGTGGTCTAAAATCGATAAGAGTAGGCTTCGGCCGCCGCCAGGGCAAAATTCAAAATTTCCTACCGACTGAAAATATTAGGTGTGTCCCGCGCGCTCATATGACCGTATGCAGTTGCGAGCTCCGTAAAACACCAAGAAAAAAAAAAGAATAAAGTGCCAAACGGTTGGTGAGCCCACTTTGTTGACGGTTTTTTGTAGCTTGAATTCTTGCACCACAGGTTCTTGTGTTTACACCGGACCCCGTTCTGAGAAATCATTTAGTATGGGATACAGCATGCCACATACTCAATAAAAGACTTCTTGAAGGGGAAAATTTGAAGTCTCATTTTGTTTTGTGGTGTTTGATTTTTGACTCGGTCCAAACGTTCAATTTATTTTCTTGTGGAGAATTAAGTTTCTCCCTGTCATTTTGTTGCTTATTTAGAAGAATCCGTCAAT
This sequence comes from Aplysia californica, assembly GCF_000002075.1. Lineage (NCBI taxonomy): Eukaryota > Metazoa > Mollusca > Gastropoda > Aplysiida > Aplysiidae > Aplysia > Aplysia californica. Next base: position 286,128 of record NW_004797684.1, read on the forward strand.
TTCTCTTCTTTTTTTTTTTTCTTTCCTTTTGTGTAAAGGGGGGTGGGGAGACCTGGTTATGATTTAAGAGAAATAGAGGCTGTAAGCATTGATATTTTTATTTTTCCAAACCTCCCATCCCTTCATTAAACATGCTGTTGAGTGGGAGGACAGGTATGTCTTGTCTTCTTTCCTGTCTGTCGGTCTGTCTGTCTTTCCCTGCTGTAAATGACTGTCATTGTGTTGATGTGTTTCTCTTTACTCGAACTCATAGCAAATTTGTTTGCATCCTTCTCAGTGGAACCAGGAGTGTTTGGGATATCTGCTACGGCTGATCTCCCAATTCTCTGTGGATGGGCCTGCGCAGAGTGAGACGGAGGCCAGTGGTTCAAGGCTACGGCGGCCAGTCAACAAAAAAAGCAGCTCTCTAGTCATATACACAATATCTCAGGTACGACAAGCTGGCTATTTTTCGGGTGGGCATGGTCATCATTGCTGGTTTCTTTAATGCGGACATTTTAGAGTACTTTTGTGGCGCGTTTAGGCAGTTTTGTATTCTCTCTCTCTCTTTCTCCTCCTCTCTCTCTTTTTTTCTCTCCCTTCCACTACCCTTCTCTTGCTCTCTCACTCCTGCCCTCCTGTCCTCTCTCCACACCCCCCCCCCTCTTTTTTTTTTTTTTCAAAGTCAACTTAAAGGAGGAAGATGTACTAATGGTATGGATATTTAAAGAAAACGAAGCAAGTTATTGTTTTCAACTCACAAAAAATTTAAAGTAAGGAAATAAATTGCCATTTAACAATGAACTGAAATTCTGCTTCTGATAAGGGATATAAATGTCTTTAAATGAAAAGCATCAACGTAGTAGACAGTTATGCATTAAAAGCAATTGCCTAGAATGAAGGATGAGGCCTTTCCATAAATCGAATATGTTATGTATGGATACAATTTAGATTATTTTGGAGGCAAGCTGCCTCAACCCTGCCTGTCAGAGTCAACCCTGGTTAGGTTGGAAACATGGCCCCATGATACAGGACTTTCAGTCTTCCGCAATTTTGCGGATTTCCGCAAATTAGCAGAATTCCGCAAATGGAAAAATGTCAGTGAAAATTCGTGAAAATTTTTTTTTTTTCAAAAATGGGAAATAAAAAATTTACGTTATTACCAATAGTCAACAATAGCCAACTCATACCGGAAGTGCTCTTTTATTTGAAAGTGTAGACAGTGTCTTTCACTTTCACTTTGTAAAGCTCAAGAAGCAGAGCACCAGCTATGTAAACAAGAGGAAGAAATGACGATTGTGGTTCAATAGATCTTGGGCCTGCCAAGAAAAGAAAACTCTAAAGAGAGTTTGATTTTTTTTACCAGGCTTGTTTATTTGTAAGTATTTTTGTGGATTTAAGTTGAATATAAGCTGTCAAGTTATTTAGATCTAGAATCTAGATCTAGATCAAGTCAAGCTGTTATACTATTTTTATAAGGATTCTACACCTTATGATGATTATGGTGTAAACCAACACAAGCAGAAAAAAGTTGAACATTGACTGTCAAGTTTTATAGATTTAGTTGTGGATGTACAGTATCAGTACAAGGGAGAAAGCATGGCTTTGGATTTGGAAATATATGGATTAACACAAGCAGAAAATTATGTAGGCCTATGCAAGGTATGGTTTTTTTCTCACTTATTTTCTTGTTAAATTTAGGCTTGAATAGCCAGAAATGGCATACTTAGGATGCCCTGAAACCAAAAATTCTCAAACATAAAGGGGACGCTGTCCCCCTTCAACCCCCTGACAGGGCTCTGCCCTGGACCCGAAAATCCTCGATATATGACATCAGCTGCTGGGAAAAGCTCTGAAGATAGGCCATGGACAAACAGTGGGTGGTTAGTGGGTGCTCTGGTGTGGTTTGCTCCTTCTTTCCTATCAAACATCTATTGTCCTATCTGATCTACCCTCTTTCTTTTTTGTGTTTGTTACTCTCTTGTAACACCTCTAATCTTCGCCACTTATATGACCTCATTTTGTTGCAAGTGCAGTAAAACACTTACTAAACTAAATGGACAGACACTTTCCACCTTTCTCTGTCCTGCGCTAGCCTCTTGATGTTATTCCATGTCTTCCCACTTTTCTGTACATAGATGGCAGTATGAGAAACTATTTTTGTTAATGGTCTGTGTTTGTTTTTCAGTCTGTGCTTGATTCGCTGGATGTCCAAGCAGTTGTGAAGATCCTAATGCAGATTTTATATGATGCAGCCATGCCAATGTGAGTACATATCTTGGATTAAAATTATTTTTTTTTTAACATGGTTTATAGTTGTCAGCTCTCCCAGTAGAGTCGCAAAGTATACTTGTATGCAGCAGTCGAGACTTATGTTGGTGATTTGCCTCTTAGATAGATGCAGCGAATGTCACTTATCTCTCGCATAAACCCACTTTAGAGGTTAAAATAGTGGAAAACAGGATGCTTGATGACTGACTTTGGATGCAGCTTTATTGAGTCAAGAAAAGATGTGCATCCGGTTTGAAAATGTCTCCTAATACTTTTGTTTATTTGGTTTTAGCGGAAAGTGATCTATAAATTGTGTTCTTTGTGAATGGTTCATGTTGTAATTATTCCTCTTTGTATGTATACATTTGTTTAGGTGTGTATGTGTCTGTCCGTATGGGGGGTGTGCATGTGCATTTTTGCTGTAAGCTCTGTTCTGTTCCTTTTAGATCACATTATTATATATTTTGTTCTGCATGTTTCCTGATTTTATGTCCAGCGACTTTTGAAATGGTTGGACCGAATTGTTTTTGCATGCGAGCTTGTTGATGAATAAGACTGCAGTTAGGCCTATTGTCCTTTTGACTGAATTTTGATGCTATTTTTCTCCACAGGGATTCTAATCAGTTGTACTGTGGGACTTGGGGTCGGGGAGAAGGTAAGTGTTGTATTTTATCCCTTCTCCTAGGTTCCATTGGACTTCTTGTTAAAAGCATCACTATTGGCCACATTCTCAGCCAATGATGGGAGGGCACCACTAGTAGATCCTACTTCTTTTCTTACCCTCAGTTGTTACTGTCAGTCTTGCTTTCTTTTTCCCAGAACCTTTCCTCTTTGAAGGTTAGGAGGGGGATTGGCACAGTTCTATCTTTACTGTTTTAAAAATGTATACTTCACTTGTCTAGAGGGGAGGGGGTAATTCTTTGACATTAGGGCTTATGGGAAATTATGCCAAAGCGTCCCAGAAAATGCAGGTTACAATGTGTCCAGGGAAAGGATTAATTTCATTTCATACTTGTATTTTGATGATTGAGGTTAATATAATTTTTGTGTATTTTGTATTTTGTTTTGTTTACATGTTTAATATATTTGTGGGTGTGTGTAACGTGTGTGTACTTGTTTGTGTGTAATGTATTTATGTGTTTGTTTTTTTCCCAGTTGTGCAGCACGCCATGTCCTTCCTGGTATCTCTGGCTTTCTCGTGCCCACAAGTGTTGGAGTACCTTTGTAGTGCGGACAACTTTCACTCTTGGCTCAAGCGATTAACCCTGGAAGCTCCTGAGGTACTTTTGTGTTTGTGAGTGTATGAGAGAGAGAGAGAGAGAAAAGAGAGAGAGAGAGAGAGAAAATATGGATCAATGTCAGTTTGTGGGCATGTTTGTTTGTATATGAGAGAAAGAGAGAGAGAGAGAGACATATAGCATATGGAAGGGTGTCTGTGCATGTGTGTATGAGAGAGACTTAACTCTTTAACCATGCAATTTAAAATCAAGTTTCCGCGTAATTCTCTCGTGTTTGTAGAAATATGACCCAACGTATTACGTTTTTAAAACCGCTTGTTTTGTGTCAAACTGGACAATAAAGCATTACCCAGACGTAGAATTCATTTATCTTTGACTTTCAGCTCAAACTAAAGGCTTATTGGCTCATACTTTTTTATATTTGGCCCGTACCATAATACAGTAATAACGTCGCATCGGACAGTGGTACCGTCCAGCCATGGTTACGGACCTCGACTACCAGACGCTGCCACTGTCCAGACATGGTTAAAGAGTTAAGAGATAGGGAGAGGGGAGGGGGAGAGAGACACAGAGAGAGAGAGAGAGAGATGGGAAGAGAGAGAGTAAATTAAATTATATGTATCAGAGTATATCTCTTTGAGGGGGGGGGTAGAGAGAAAGAGAGAGAGTTTGATGTGTGTTTGTTTATTTAAGGTTGTTTTTTTATTTGTACAATTTTTTGTCACAGTGTGTAAATTTTCTTGTAGACTCTATTTGTGTTCTCATATTTTTTTGCCATGTGTGTGTTCTTATTGGTTCACCTTTTATTGTAGAGTCTCTTTATTTGCTGTTTTTCATCAAAATTTCTTTTGTTCTCAGAGCATTTCCTTCGATGTTGCATTTTTGTTTTCTTGTGAACGTACTTGAAGGATCACCAAATGTGTTGGTCTTTATTTTGTTCATATCACTCTGTGCATTCTCTCTTCAAGGCCCACGTCCGCAAACAAGCGTGTTTGGGTTTGCACCGCCTGTGCTTGGGTCGCACGAGACAGGACAAGAAAGTCACCACTTTCTTGGGACCTGTCCTTGAGCAGCTGTTGACCTTCTTGTCCGACTCTGAACTTTTTAAACCCAAGAAATATGAGGTGAGTTTGGGGGAAATGTTTTTAAAAAAAAGACATTCTATTACATGACGTCAGAGTTGATTGAGCTTAAGAAATATGAGGTGAATTTATTGAAACATTAAAAAATTATTATTTTCATAAAGGGCATCAGAATTGCTTGAACCTAAAAATTCTAAGATGATTAAAAAACAGACAAAAACATGGATTGATGAGTAGACGGCATAAGAAATCTTTGAAATGAAGAAATGCGAGGTGGGTTATTTTAAAGCAAGTGTGAACTTAAGAAGTATTCAGTGAGTTTGGTGAAATACTTTTAAAAGCAAAAATATGAGATGGGTATTTTGAAATACTTTTTACCATAAGAAAGATTAGGTAAGTCTGGTGAAGTACTTTTAAACATATAAATGTATGATGAATTTAGTGAAATACATTTTCATACTTTTAAAGTAAGGTGAGTTTGGTAAAAAACAACTGGAGTAGCTTTGGGAGAAAGGAAAATAACCCAGAAACAGAATTATTAACGACTGTGTCTTTGAATAGATTATTCTTTGCTTGCCAAAAGGAGAAAGTAGTGTTTTGGCTGCATGGAGTCTGAGGATACTACTCACCATGGCTATTTTCCGTACCTTTTCCTGTTTTTGAGCCAAGTGTCTGACAATGGGTGGAATCCTATAATGTTTACCGTGCTCACTATTCTACTTTCTGACATTCTACTTTTAAAAGCTGAAATGTATGGTGTGCATGGCACGTCTTCAACAAGGGGTAGAGAAAGGATGGTTGTCATTAAAAAGGTAATATTCTAGTTGCAGTGGTGCAGGTGTTTTCAGTGTGAATTTTAGAATGTTAAAGTTCATCCATGTAGATGTTAAAGACCGTACGCCTTTTCGATTGAGAAACAACCTGCTGGTGACTCCTGCTAAGAGGTCATGCGAAAGAAGAACGAGAATGGTGGATGAAAGGGAAGGAAGAAGACAAATAGTTGTAAGCAAAATAAGAAGGATGGTTGTTGTAAAAAGGAATGAAGAAAAATGGTTGTTGTCAGTGAAAGAAGAAGGAGAATGGTCTTTGTATGTGAAAGGAAAAGAAAGGTCTTTGTCCGAGGTAAATATATGTGTTATTTGTTTGTTTTTTTCTGTTGCAGATGGATTATACAAGGGAAGAGAAGGAGATTTATGGTGCTGGATGTCACGACTATTTCATCTTTATACGCATGTGTCTGGATGAGCTGGATGCTCAGCAGGTTGTTGTATTTTTGGTTTGGTTTTTGTTTTATTAATTGTTGTTGGGGGATATTTTTTGTTTGTTTGTTTGTTATTTCTGTTTCTGCTATTGATGTTGTGGTTGTTGCTCTGTGCTTGTTATTGTTGTTGTAGTGTGGGTGGTTGGTGGGCATAACTGGAAGATACTACTTTTTTTTTCCTCTCCCGCTTTTGCTCTGTCTGCCTGTCTGCCTTGCTCTTTCCTCACTCTAAATGAGCATTATCATGTCAATGGGTTTCTTTCTACTCAACCAAGCTGTCACCCCGTGGGCCGGTGCCACTGACTGAAGTGTCTTTAGGCCATTCCCAAAGTGGGGACATTTCTCGTCCTAATGCACAGTAGAATTGTAAATGGGCTGATCCAACAATGTCATGCTCATAACTGTGCCTGAACTACAACAGGGAACTGCTGCTTTTTCTTTCCTAATCCTTACTTTCGTCATTTTCCTCTACTTCTTTTGTATGTTTGTCACACTCTTATGACCCGCTATTTCCCGGGTGCCTTGATAGTCGAAGCGGACTGTGCTGTTGAAGCTAGAGAGGTGAGCAGAGTAAGTCTGATTCCCTGTAAGAACTTCTCTGTTGACATTCACCCCTTGGCGCTCATATGACCTTATTCAGTTGCGAGCGCCGTAAAACCTGTTCTAAAACAAACAAACAAACAAGCTATGAATTGTTGTTGTGATCAGTTCAGCAGCTCAGGGGCTCCCACTGTCCTGCCCTATGTCAAACACTAGTGGGTACAGGTGATGTGTAGTTGTGTTCATATGGCATGTATTCTTGTACACAGTATTTTCGCTGTCAGGCTGCTGGAGGAATAAGTTGTCTCTGGGTGGTTGGCGGGTGCTCTGGTGTGGTTTGCTCCTTCTTTCCTATCGAACATCTATCGTCCTTATCTCTCCTCCTTTTTTGTGTATGTTACTCTCTTGTAACACCTCTAATCTTCGGCATTTATATGACCTTATTGTGTTGCAAGTGCCGTAAAACTCTTACTAAAATTTTAAAAAAATTAAGTTGTCTCTTTAGATGTCTGGGAGAGCAGTAGTGGAACTGATGATTGCTCAATAGTCTCCTCCTGGTGTTCCCCTTTCAGTGAGGCACATATGGCTGGCCAGTAGGCAGTTACTGTTGCTACTGTTAAAGGGGCATGTAAATCTGTGTTTACACAAACAGTATACTGATCAGTGTCCTAATGAAAAGTGAAATCCATTTCTACAGACCTTCTATAAAATTCTCTTGATTCTCTCTGGGTTTGATATCTACACACTGAGAGTTACTAATTTCTTCAGAGGAAATGCTGATGCACAAGATTCCTTACCTTTTTCTCGGTTATGGAAGAAGAGGTAGACAACTTGTTCTTTTGCTGTTTTGACACTCTGGAAATTTAGATTTACCTGCTTTGTTCTCAAATCTCTGACAAAACTTCAACGTTCATCTACTTTAGTTCTTTTTCCCATTTCTATATGTTTTTTTTTTCTCTTAAGATTGGGTAATATTTTCGAACGAATTTAAATAATACTTGGCAGTTTTCTCAACAGTGTTTCTCTGTCACTGGGATATTCCTGGTCGTGATCTGTATTCATAATCCTCCTTTTGTCTGAAAAATTGTTTTTTTTTTATTTGGGGTTTTACGGCGCTCGCAACTGCATAAGGTCATATGAGCGCACGAAACACAAGTTAATTTTATTCGCAGTTCACTTTACGGCTGGGTACGGGTCAGTGGTTTTGTGTGAAATGAGGTTCAAGGTTAGAAGCCTACTTTAGGTGCATGTCTTATATTTAGAAGCCTACTTTAAGTGCATGTCTTATATCTGAAATTAAAAAAGAAATTTTTAGGACCTCATGTGTTATATTCTTTTTCTTTTTTTTTCTCAGACCAATATCAACATGGACACTCTTTTGAAACAAGTGACGGATGATGTCCTGAATCGTCCATTTTACGAAACTCACAAAGGCTTTGAAGAGGATGAGGGGTTGCTAGGATTGCTGAATGTAGCCACAGCTATTTATAGACACAAGCCTCCATTTTTTCTTCAAGAGGAAAATACGGTAAGAGATGATGGGTTACGTCATGTTTTTATTTAAATCTTCAGTTTGAACTATATTTTTGCTACCTTTTTTTTTTCATGTATGGCACTCTTGTATTTGTTCTGAATAAATGTATTAGATTTATGATTTTTGTTCAATCTTTCAAATACTTTACTCTTCATTCTTGTAAATGAAAGGCCTGAAGCCTTTGGAGTGAGTGAAACGTCTTCCAGGATGTCTTGTTTTTAATGTTTTGCATACCACATTTTACTTCTCTGACTGGGAAAGATTTGTCCTGTCAGCAATTCAGAGTCAGTTTTTGATGTTTTCTATTTTTCAAAGTAGTTTAATGATATGGTTTTTTCCCCTCTGATGGTCAGAATGCTTGTATCTTCTTGAAATATAGAGCATAAAAGGACCTTGTATCTTTCAAAATTTAGTGTTATTTTTTAACATTTTGAGCTGTTTTTGCAGAATGGCTGAAAGCATGTTTAGATCTCATGTCCATTTTATTTTTCTCTGCAGCGCTTCCTGGACGCCTTGTTTGACTTCCTCTTCCTGGTGCCTAGCCCTCGCTCTCCACACTTGCCAAAGTGCAAAAGTCAGAAGACGCGGCAAGCAGCCTACGACCTGATTGCAGAGATGTGTAGTGGCAACATGAAACATTATTCCCTGGCTGTGGACAAGTTCATGAAACAGAACACTAGAGGTACATGCTTGTTTTCAAAGATTTTTTAAAGTTAGGAACTGTGGACTCCTGCATTGGGAAAGTTATGTTAAAAAGTGGTTTAACCGTTTCTTGTGCAACTCAGCCAGAGGTGTCCGGATCAAAAGAAAGCACGAGTGGTCTACCTTATCAGAACTGGCCTCCCAAGTTTTCCTCAACTGTAGACATGGGTATGATAAAAGTTGATCTCTGATATTGGGCTGCAGCCCCAAGTTTATTTTTAGAAAGAAAAAGATGTGTCAAGTGATTTGCTGCTAGCCCAACACTAAATGGCTGTAATTATGTTAATGTTGTTCCATTTACTCAAGCAAAAAATGTGGGTGGGTGATGGGTGCTTCAGTATGTAGGCTGGTTTGCTTCCTCTTTCCTATCAAACATCTATTGTCCTTATCTATCCTTTTTTGTGTTTGTTTCCCTCTTGTGAAACCTTCAGCACTTTTATGACCTTTTTGTACTTTAATGCCATAAAACACTTACGAAAATAAAACGCAAACAAACTAAACAAACAATGACTTGTGCCCTGTATTCTCAGAGGCCCATGCGCCCTACCCCTGGGAGTACTGGCCCCAAGAGGATGGCCGGGCCAAGTGTGGCTACGTGGGCCTCACCAACCTGGGAGCCACGTGTTACATGGCCACGGCCGTACAGCAGCTGTTCATGATCCCGAGGCTGCGACAGTCTGTGCTGCACTTCCAGGTTTGGTGATATATTATTATTATTATAATAATTTTTATTATTATTATTATTGTTATTAATGTCATTATAATAATAACTATTATTATTGTTTTTATTACCAGTATTATTGTTATTATTATTATTGTCGTTGTTGTTATTTATTATCATCATTAAGTTACCTGTACTGTGACCCTCAAGGTTCAACATTTAGCCCAATGCCAATTGATCACTGAGTTTTTGTCATTCTTGTGAATGATTTTAGCTGGGTTTCAATTCAACGTGATCTGAGTTTTTGTCATTCTTGTGAATGATCTTTGCAGGGTTTCAATGCTACATGATCTGAGTAAAACTATGCCTTCTGTCATTGTTGTAGATGGAATTTTTTGCTCCTGAGCTATCCTCAACACATAAACAAGGTACAGTTAGCTCATGAAAGACAATTTCTTTTCATCTTTTCTCACTTTTACTTCCAGGTCAATGACAACCGTCCACATGCGGCCATGATGATGGAGCTACAGCGCATGTTTGCTTACTTACAGGTACCCGTTTATTTTTGTACTGGAGGCTGTCTTGTCTTTTCCATCCCCATGTCAGGCAGTTAGTTCAATGCCCCTTTTGCAAGGGGCTAAAAAAGAATGAAAATATGTGAATGTGTGTTATAACTTTTTAAGTATTTGTGGTTAGATTAAGGTGTTTTGTTGTGAAGTTTATCAATGTCCCTGAGCCAATAAATGAGTGACTGGATTTGGAGAATAAACCAGATTTTTAAAACAAATTTCATTTGGTATTTATTAGTTTATTAATTCATTTCTTTGGGTGGTGGCTAGCCTGCTATATTGTTCTGTCCGTCTCGTTTTTTTTGCCCCTTGCTGTATATGACAATCGTTGAGTTAGTATGCTTCTCTTTACATTGGTTTATTATTAATTTCATAATTCTTTTATTCGTTCTTCATTTCATTCCTCTCTTTTTCCCCCTACTGCAGGAGAGTGAGCGTCGGGCCTACAACCCGAAGAGCTTCTGTAAGACATACATGATGGACCGGTGTCCCCTCAACACAGGAGAACAGAAGGACATGCAGGAGTTCTTCACTGACATCATCACCAAGCTGGAGGAAACCTCTGGTCAGATGGTCAGTGCACATGCTCTCTCGAGATTAATATGTCAGCGGCCTTTGGCATAAATCATCCATCTCCCTCCAAATTTTCGTTTGATCTTTTTATGCTTTAAGTATCAAGGAAATCTGATTTTACACAAGGTCTTTTAGTTTATATTGCAGCCATCAGACCAGTATAAATGTGCCAAACAGTCATGTGATCAAATCATCTATGTTCATTTGCCAGATTTGAGAAAATCTGTTTATTCCTATGCCTGTAAAAAGTATGTCTTCAGACTTGGATGGTTTGTGCCAGAGGCCATGGATGTATATAATGAAACTGTTGTTCTTGTTGTTGGTCCAGCTGCAAGCAAGCTTTCACCTTTCACCTCTGCTGTTGTAAAGTGTAATCTATAAGTGGGGCACAGGTGTCTTTAAATCTAGTGGCATGCACTTTTTTATTTTTAAATTTTAATATGTGTCCCAAACATGGACCAAACTAGCATGCACAGAGTTTTTGGGCTGTGACGTTTTTATTGATTTTTGAAACTGCAGATAGATAGATAGCATTTGTATAGCGCAAATCCCCGCTCAACAGCAATCTCTATGCGCTTCACAATCTATACTATTACCCTAGCAGACCTGAGAGCATTCTGAAACAACCTCAACTTCCTGGGAAGCATACAGTGCAAGCGGCCATTTATAGGCGCTAAAACACTAACATATTGACAAGATCTTTCGCTGTCTATAGCCAGGTACCTATTCCTTCCAGGGTGAAGTGAGGAAAATTCTCGTAAAGAACGTCGCGCCCACTGCTCGAACCCCCAAACCCACAATCTCAAGATTACGAGACCGGTAGCCTAACCTCTAGGCCACCGGCGCCACAGATAGTTGTCATTACAAGCTATTATACATACTGATGGAAGTAAGGGCTTCAGCCAATGGTTTATTCACCATAAAAGCTGGGTTAGTTGGATTAGGAGTAAGAATAAAGAATTGACAGAGATGATGCATTTTTATGGAGTGTTCGATTTGTTAACTAAGTTTCTCTTTATGTGAAATTCAAGCAAAGTGCATAATAGATATGAAAACCCATTCACGGCAGCTTTATAAAAAAGGCAAAGGATTTCATGAACTGATCAGAAATTGTGCTACTGATGAAACCTTGGAACTGATGTCTTTTAATTCTTGCTATGTTAGGATTTTTATCTTTTGTGTTCTTTTCAGGATAGGGAATATATATAATTTTTTTCTCCACAGAAAATGGTCATTAAGGAAATGTTTGGAGGGGAGACCACGAACAATGTTGTGTCTTTGGTGAGTAGTACTACTGATAGTGCTATGATGAGTGTGCAGTTTGTGAGGTGTATTATACTAGTTTGTTTGGACAATGATTTGTGTACATGCCAAGTGTATTTGTAAGTTCCACATCAGGTACCAAAAGAGTTAAGCTGATGATATCACTTGAGCTGCCAAGCAAGGATAAACATATGTGTCGGCCACAACTATATATTTTTAACTTTAAAGCTAGCAATCCTCACATTCCTAAAATAGAAAAAAAAATTATATGAATAGTTTTAAGAAATTGATTATAAGTGTGTACGTATGTTCGTATGCTAGTCTTTGTTGTGGTTATGTATTATTCATTTGTGTTTGGAGACAAGTGGTGAGAGGGTAATTGTGATCGGTCTTACCTCTTTTCTTTTTCTTCTGTTTCGTTTTGATTTTCTGCCTGTGTCTGAGGTGGAGTGGAAAGGTTCTTCACTACAGTAGAAGGCATGACTCTGATTCGTAAGAAGGGAATTATTGTGTGTCTGCTGGGATGCTGTATCCCACTTAACCCATGCCAACTTGAACTTAATTACAGTGAAAAAATCATGAAATTTGAAATGGTATATGAAAATTATATTTAGAAAATGGACTTCACTCTTAATTTTAGAAAAATATGTGATGGATCCATTTCTAGAAAGCAAGGTCTAGTCTAGTAGAGAATACCGGCTTATGGTCCATCAAGATTAACTTTTTCAGAATATTGTTTTCTTAATTTAATGTGCCAAATATGACACATGCGGTCGTTGAGGGTTTACCCATGGATTGGCTCTGGCAGGGAAGGTCAAAGCAATAAACCTGCAAAATAATTCTATAATTTAAAATTGATTTGATGTGGGGTTAAAACATTTACAACCTTTAAAATGCTTTTGATTATCCCCACTTTAGAATGGAAGTATTTATGTTTGGTGAGGTTAGTCTGTAACAGAAACTTAACCTGTGACACAAAAATTACTGTTCAATTACAGGACTGTAATCATGTGAGCCGGACGTTTGAAGAGTTTTACACAGTGCGGTGTGGTGTGGCCCACATGAAGGATTTGTATGTGAGTACATAATGTATCTCTTGCTGGATGTAAAATCTCAAGAGTGAAATAAAGTCACAGTGATTGTTGATAGATTATGTTCCTTTTTCTGTTTAATATAAGTCCATGAAAAAAAAAAAGTTTGAATGGTTGTTTTCTATACCATTCTAAAATTTTAGAAAGGTTGTGTAAACTTTTACATCAATTTTTTCCATCACTTTTTTTTTTATTAGTGGTTTCTCATTACTCTCAAAAAAATGTTGAAAAGAAAAGACATACAATGTGTTTTCAAGTTGAACACACCTACACTGTCTTTACTACCAGAATATTATATGTCAGTCTTAAATACACAGTCTGTTCTTACTTCAGATGTCTCTGATGATCTTGACTGCGGATGGTTGGAGGGCACCACTTGTAGATTCTATTTCTTTTCTTTCCCTCTGTTTGTTTCTGTCGCTCTTGTATTGGGTCTTTCTTTTTTTTTTTTAACACACATGGTTGGAAGGCTTTACTCGCAGGTCCCGTTTCTTTATTTTTCCTCTGTTATTTCTGTCTATCTGTTTTCCTTTTTCCCCAGCACTAAATGCCCATTATTGTGCTGATATGGTTCTTTTTACTCAAACAGCCTTTTCTTCGCATTATGTGACCATGTATGTGTCGATGTGCTTCTGTTAACAGAAACAAAGACAAGCTAGCTCTGGACTGATTTGAGAATTTTCCTGATGTGTTGTGATCTTTTATTCAGGAATCCCTGGATGAAGTAACTGTGAAGGACATGCTGGAAGGAGACAACATGTACACATGCTCACATTGCCACAAGAAAGTCAGGGCTGAGAAGAGGTACGCATGGAGATTCTTTCTGTCTTCTGGAAATTGTAAATATACCGTACTTGTTAGTTTTACAGCTTCACTTATGTCAGGAACTAGTGACATGGTATGAGTTAAACGCCTCTGTAAATACTGTAAAGTCATTAAAGAGCTTGGCCTTAGATGTTAAATAATTCTTCATATGGTTAGATTGAATAGAGTGGAGAGCCTTGAACATTCTCTACGCTGCTACCTAGGCTCAAGAATGCCCCATTGGGGATTAGAACCAGGGAAATCTGCTGTGTAGTTTAGTATGGCATCAACTAAATTATTGACTTACAGAGAGAAGTCGTGAGAAGAAATTTTCTTGTCCCTACTAGTATCACTGTTGGATATAAAATAACAAAAGAAATTAACCCTTTCATAAAAGAACTTCTTTAGATGTAGTTGTCTTTATTAGTTATTCCATATTGCAGTACAAAAATAAATCTTTAAAGAATATGAAACAGGAAAACATTGAAAATACAATAAAACCGGTACCAAGAGATTTTATATGACTCTTAAAAATAAAAGAGACTTATTTGCTCTAGGGTGGTATCCACGTCAAGGGTGGGTGTAAAACTAAAAGTGTCTTTCGGGTGTGTTGGGGAAGGGGTCAAAGAGTGCATAACTGATTGGGTGACATGTAACGTCTCTCTCTCTGTCTTTCTCTGCAGGACATGTTTCCGCAAGTTGCCTCGCATCCTGTGCTTCAACACGCTGCGCTACTCCTTCAACATGCTGACCATGATGAAGGAAAAAGTCAACACGCACTTCTCCTTCCCAGACGCACTGGACATGTCTCGGTACATGGAGCATAACCTCATTGGCAAAGACAAAATCAAAGGTTTGTTATGAATGCTCTTACAAGTGACATTTCATTTGAAAGGAGGGAGGGGGTGGGCTGGACTGATCTTTTAAAATGCTATCAAAATTGTTATATGTGGCATTTATATTTACCTGCTTATCCTTTTTATTTTGCCTCTTTTATATTTTATTATTGTTCCTGTTGTTAATTTTGCTGCTCTGCTTTCTGTTCTGCTTGTTGTTTCAGTCTTCTAATTACTATTTTTGAATTATTTATGGGGGGGAGAGGAGGGGGAAAGTGAACAAACAAATACATTCACTGCTCACCAGCAAAAGGTTTCACCCTCTGTAATAGTGAAGCAACATGTGTTTATTACAGAGCCCAGATATACATGTGTGTGATGCTTATTTTGTTTGTATTGTCTCTACGTTATTTCAAGTTTTTTTGTTTTTTTTGGTAAGTGTTTTACGGCTCTCGCAACTGCATAAGGTCATATGAGCGCATGGGACACATTAAACTTTTTTCAGTTTGAAGGAAATTTTGAATTTTGCCCGCGTGGCGGCGGAAGCCTATTCTTATCTGTTTTGGACCACCAGGGTCTTTGACGTACCTTAAAGACCCTGGTGGTCCAAAATAGATAAGAATAGACTTCAGAGATTTTTGCCTTTATCCAAGAAGGCTAGGCGTTAGATCTAACCTGACATAAGATCAGAAGTGTGGCTGAATGACAGCAGTAAGAAGAAAACGTAAGAGTAGAAAAGCTGCAGAAAGAGTCGGGAGCCCAGAGGAGGAGGCAAAGGAGGTGAGGGAATCGGGGCAGAAAGTGGAGACGAAAGCAGACGACAGAACATTGTTAGAGAGTAGGAAAGGATGTGAAAGGAGAAAATCTTTAGAGGAGAACATTTTCTGTTGATTTCAACAGTTTCCTTTTTTCTTCTTTGCTGAGCTTTCGAAGTGACCTACCTGTGCTGGATGGTTTGTCAGAATGGGCATATTTTTGTTTGATGGGCTTGTCTCTAACTTTAATTTGCATTTGACACTGAAATTATCGTTGAGTTACAGGATTGCAATCATTTGATGCTTAATATGGGGGATGGAGGGGGGGGGGGGATGAAGGGGAATAAATCTCATGGAGGGGGAATTTAGAAATAATGTAAAGATTGTTGTGTTTAGTGACGAGTTAAACACATTATCAAATAAGGAAAAAAATAATGTCTTTTTATTGGGATAGATGCTGAGGGAGAGGCTGCAGCGTCACCGGAGGAACAGAGCTATGAGTATCGGTTGATTGGTGTCACGGTTCACGTTGGAAGTGCCGAGGGAGGACACTACTACAACCTCATCAAGGATACACAGTCCAACAAGTGGTGAGTCTCTCTATGTATCTGCTGCTGCTGCTTCACCTTCTGCCCCATCTCCTCTTGCTCCCCCCTCTTCCCCTCCTCCTCTTCTTGCTTCCCCCTTTTCCTCATCCAATTGTCAGATCTGACTAAAACAAGACATCGGCTACCATGGTTCGCCTCAAATTTTTCTGATCAGATGCTCTGAAAAAAACTTACCTGTCACAATCCTCATTGGTAGTGTAGTGTTTGGGGAGGAAGGGGTGAGGGGTGAGGGAGGGAGGGGTGAGGGAGAGAGGCAGGAAGTGGTCAGTTCGGGAGAAAAAAAACGTTTTCTTTATGTAAGAGTTTTACTGCACTTGCAAAACAATAATGTCATACAATGTATAAGTTCCGAAGATTAGATGTGTTACAAAAGAGTAACAAACACGAAAAAAGGGGGAGAGGTCAGAACTATAGATGTTTGATAAGAAAGAAAGAGCAAATCTCATTAGAGCACCCACTAACCTCCATAATAGGAGGAAAGAGTGGGGGAAAGAGGGAGGGAGGACAGAAGAGGAGAAAAGAGGAAGGGGTTGTACAGTGAGGGCGATGAGTGTGCAGGTGGGGGTGGAGGAGGAGATGAGGAAGGGAAGGAGGGATTGGATGATGGGCAGCGAGGGAAGGAGGGACTGCTGGGACGGCAGAAGATAATCGGAGACGTCTCCGGCGAGCACCCAGGAACTATTTGGAGATACACTCCCGCACACAGATGTACTGTTTTGGGTGGTCAAGCGGCTGTATGT
>NW_004797684.1:302734-317762 GCF_000002075.1 Aplysia californica
GTCCCTCCTCAAGTCTCCTCAAATACATACAGTAGTCCACCAAAGGGTGTGCCTCTGCATGTATGTAAGTTTCCTTCCCTTGTCTGCCAATGCCATTGATGATGGGGATGACCTGTTTTCTTTTCCTTCTTTTTCTTCTTTATCGTGTACCACATCTGAAAAAAAAACAACCCCATCAGTGATCATGGTTTATCACTCATTTTTGAGCTTTGATACTCTTGAAAACCTTTATGTGTAGCAACATGACAAAAGGTGTTTTGATCATATTTCAATTAAAAATCTGTTCAAGAACCACAAGTGAATGTAAATGGGTATTAGTTGAGCTGGATTTTTTTTTCCAAGTTGTGGTCACTTGGAGTTAGAAACTCAAAAGTTACTTTATATTTTGAAATAGTTGAGTGCAATAAGTGGTTCATTTTGTCACCCGTCTTTTCAAATTACTTTAAGTAACTTATTCTCTGTCTTTCTCTGCTTAGTTTTCCAACAGTCTCAGAAAATCCAACACACTTCTAACTGTAAACCTGTTATCTTTTTCTTTGTTGTTTCGCAATTTCTGAGAAACTTGTATTATTTGATGATTTACATCTCAATTTTTATCACTGTAAGGATTATTGTGTAAGAGACAAAAGGGATATACATATAAGTGTATGCCTTTGAAGTTATAATCTCTGATTGAATGGTTAGTTTGTCCCTAAGCTCAAGCAGTAAGACTAGAGTGCAAATTCATGGCCATATTCTAGGTGCATAGCTCTTTTTTATTTAAGGAAATTTTTGTGGAACAGCTTCTCTTTGATTAAACGCAATTTGATTTGAACCGAAATTTTTAAATTTTGCTAGCATGCCCTGGTTTTTGTTCAACACTTTTCACCATATTTTATCCCCCTCAGGTACCATTTCAATGACGCAGACGTGAAGCCTTTTGATCCAAGCAACATCCCTCATGAGGCTTTCGGGGGTGAAATGAATGTGAGTGTTATTGCTGTGAGATGTACTTCCATATACAGCTGTGACCACCTACAACCCCTGGCGTTAAAAACATCAAGAAAATTATCAGTAGTGGGTGAAGTTCCACCAATGGCTTTCCCCAATCTGTTTGGACGTCTAGATGCCATCGCTTTAACTGAGCTTGCAGTGTTACTGGAGTATTTTTATTCCTTTCTTCTCACCCTTTTTTCTTTTTCTATTTTGCTTTTTTTTTGGTATGTGTGTGGGGTGGGGAGGGTGCTGTCTTTATCCAGTTGACTGTGGGCTCAAGCTTTTTGGCCCAGCTCCTTGTTGAGAATGGACGGTTTTTAGAAGTGAAATCCTTTTTTTTAAAGTTTAATTTATGAATTGATAAGATTGTCTCTTTCAATTTGCATGAGTAAAATCTTATTCCTATTATTTTGTTTTTGTTTTTAAGTGTCATATATTGACAGTGTTATACTCTAACAATGATGTACTTGGGTGCGTTTTACATGATTTCATTTTTACAAATTAATAAAGAAAACTTTCCTTCCCCACCCCTATTTCTCTTTCCTGCCAGTTCCCTCTGCTGCAAGGCAAGCATTATGATACAGTATCAGACAAGTATTTGGACTTCCCAATTGAGAAGGTGAGTAGCATTTTAAAATCTAGAGCAAACTTTAACTTGTTAACTGTATTTCCACATACTTTTACAAATGCTTTGTTGTAGTTAATTTCTGTGGAAAAAATTGAAGTAGCTTGTGTTCTTTCTTTTTTCTCTCAAATTTAAGATTGTAGAGGATAGAACATGTATATGTGTTGCGACATGATGGAATCAGGCGCTTGTAAATTTTTGGGCATTTGGGGTTATTGGTATCGTCTTAAAGCCTGTCTATTTATGGTGAATAGAAGTGGAAATATTTGCGATTGAAGGAGGTCAGGGCCGCCTGGTTTCAGAGGTAAAATTAGCGAGAAAATGGCCGCCAAAGTTAGTTAACTTCCATACCCTGAGAGTCCTTTGAAACTGGAAATTTACATTTTTTGTGCCTTTAATCAATGCTTTTCTGTAAAATCCACACAGAAATGTGTTTTTAAATGGACATAAATGGTGTTTACCCCCCCCCCAAAAAAAAGAAGACAATTGCCCATCGGACAAAAAAATGCCAATTTCTTTGATTTTATTATTTTGACAAGCGCCTGATTTCACCAAGCTGCTTTACTTATGTGTGCATATTCACCTATAGATCTGTTCCTGGCGAAATGTGGCATTTGTCATGGTAATTTGCTGTAAATAATCACCTGTCAACAAGTGAACCCAAACTTGGAATGTTTTTGTTTTTTTCCAGACCAACAGTGCTTACATGTTGTTTTATGAACGTGTGTCGCCCAACATGATTCAGGACACTCAGGAGTTCAACTTTGAATTGTCACCAGATTTGGCTGCTGTAAGTGTTTGCAATTTCCTCAATCTGACATGAGGCCTGTTTATTTATTTTTTTGTATTTCAATACCTCTTCTTTCCTCATGTTCTCATAGAATTAAAAAGAAAACTCACTAACATAGGTTTTCAGTCAAATTCAAGCTCTTAATTCCTGTTCCTTCTGTTGGTTGTTAACTCAAGGATGTTGATTACTGCTGCAACTTTTACTTCTTTCTGTAAATGTTCTAAACAGTGCTGAGTAATTTGCTAGTTCTTAAAACACCTTAGAATGCAGTATTATGTATGTGATTATTATTTTTTTCATGTGAACTGATAACGCATTCAGTCACATTGGCTATAGCTGACGATTTATCTCTGCTCCCATACCTTTCGTTATTTTGCAACAATTTTACCCCTACAAAATCTTGACAGAATGGGCAATCAGACAGTGTTTCCTTTTTTGTTATGGTTATAGGGTATGCAAACAGTCATTGTTGTATCAATATGGGAGCGGAGAGAAATTAAAAGTATCAAAATATTCCTCCCCTTCGACAACATTATTCAATGGCTACTTCCTGTGCAGGTGGTATCAGTAGACTAGTGGTCAGGCTACCAGACTCGAATCAATAAGATTGCGGTTTTGAGGGTCTGATCATCAGATCAGTCCAACATTGTGTCCTTGGGAAAGGCACTTTGCTCAAATTTTCCCTTTTGGCTCTGTCCTATCGAGGATGGACGTTTAATTTGTTGGTCCTGTCGTTTGAATAACCTTTCAGTGTTGCAAGGGGTGTTAAACCTTTACAATTTGGCACAATATTTTGTTCTATTTTTTTGTTTTGATTGTTTGATAATGCATGAATTTTTTTTTTCTTCCGTTCTCCCCTTCAGTGGATCTGGAATGACAACACACAGTTCTTGAAGGACCGCAGCATCTTTGACCGCATGTATTTTGAGTAAGTCTTCAGCTTGTCATGATTGAACAGGGGAGCCTCTTTCAACCTTATTACCTTTTTAACTCACTTTTTGAGACTTCCAAGACCCATGCCTTTTGGCCTTGAGCCGCATTTTACGGCTTGACAAAATCCTTATTTCTTCTACCGCTAGAGTCTTCAGACTAACACATACCATTATTTTATGCTCAGATTACTTTTTTGTCTGAACTGTCTGATAGGACATTCCTTTCTTTGCATTTTGATATATGACACTTTGGAGTTTCTCTTATAAATAAAAAAAAGCTAATTATTTTTCATCTGAGTACAGTCAAATAGAAAAAAAATGGCTGTATAAATGGACTGATAGGGAAAGATTTAAAGTGCAATTTGTATGGATTCCATGGATTTGTCGATGAGACACAGAGATGATAGTCTATGAAATAGGCCTGTCGTGTACTTTTTGTTTTGCTTGTATTTGTAAGTGGCACAAAATGTCCAGTGATCTGTTGTAAATGAGTAGCAAAATTTGATAATTTTGTTGTTGTAGTAATTTCAGTCCCCTGATTTAATTTTTGTCAAGCTTTGTGCTGTCTTTCTATTCTGTTTTGCGATTTTCCTTAAAATTGGGTAATGAGCTTGTTTGGGGTTTTTTTCATACCTTTTCTGTTTTCATGGCTTATTCTTAAAACACACGCACAAACACACACTCAAGACTTATTCATTTTATGTTTTATATGTGATAGCGATCTGTTTTATGGAAATCGTCCCCATTCCTGGGTCGGTCCAGGAAACGATTTTATCAAGTTTCTCACTAAAATAGGAATGGCAGATACTGGGTTTTAGAAAAAGGCTCCTCACTAAATGTCGCCTTGTCTCTGCAGCCACATGTGGCAGATGTGTTCCCACCTCCCGAGCACCCTGACCGTGGACGTGAGTGACCGCGCCAATCACAAAGCCGTGGTTTTAGCCTCGTGCTTCCTACTCGAGTCTTTCATACACGCCAAGGAAAAGGTAAAAAGACCGTTTGTGCTTGTTCCATCGAGTCATCTGTTTTTCTGCTGCATTTTTCTTGTCTCGACCATTGTCTTGCGTGTGAAGAACGGGAAATGTTATGGGAATTGAATACATCAGTAGATTTTTTTTAAAGAGAAAGGCATTTTGTATACCATTTGGTGGTTGGAGAGTGTCACTGGTAGGACTTTTTTCTCTTCTTTCCCTCTGTTTGTCTTTCTTTTTTTTTCATCTTTGAAGAGTGTGCAAAGATCCCATGTGAGCATCTTTAAAGGCAAACACCACAAAAAAAGGTGTTCTCTTTGGAGATTTCAGCTTTCATTACTTGGTGATTACAACTCTTTATTTTTAATGCAATTGTATCTTTGCCATTTTTTAAATCAAATATTTGTTCGATTTTAAGATATTTTACAGAATAGAGGTAATATTTTAGTCTCTTCAGTTAAGCATCTGGGAATGAAGACAGCGAGAAAGAGAGAGATTAAGTTTGAAATCATCATTCCTCCGCAGAATTCCATGCCCAAGTGGATTGACTATCTCATGAAGAAGTTCAACAGCTGCTTGGGCCCTTGTGAGGTAAATAGAAGTGCATGAGGTTATCTTTTCCGTACTTTTACTTCTCACTTTGTCAAGGTGTATGTCAGTTATTTTTATGTGTTTTATGTACATCTGAACAAGTGAGCTATTTTCGTTGTTTGTGTACTCTTATTTATTTTCTGTGTTACTCATTGTGAGCTTCTGATGTTGTTCTGACCTTGAATTTTGATTCAATTTCAGCTTGTCTATTATTGCTCCTTATTTCCTATGAAACATCTATCGTCCTTATCTTTCTTTCTTCTTTTTTATGTTTGATACTCTCTTGTAACACTTTCTGGCAATCATATGACCGTATTCAGTCGCGAGCGCCGCAAAACCTCTACTAAAAAAAAAGAATTAATGTTTTTGTCGTTGATAAACAATTTTATGGGTTTCCAGTAGTGTTCTGGCAGGTGGTTGGAGTCTGCGGATGATTGCTCGTACTGCTTTTCTTTCCCTAGATTATTTCTATCTGTCTGTCTTCTTACTCTTTCCTTGCACTAAATGGCTGTCTGTGTCAGTGCTCTGCTGTTTACCCATTCAGTTCAGTTCAGTATTGTCTTGTGTGTGTGTGTGTGCGTGCGTGCATGTGTGTGTGTGTGTGTGTGGGGGGTTCGTGCTTTTTTCTTTCTTTCTTTTGATTCTGCCTTTTTAAATATTTGTTCCTCTACACAAAAATGATAGTTATTGTGTTGATGTGCTTCTTTTCAACCAAATTCAAGATGTATCTGTTTGTGTGTGTGTGTTTCAGTGGCTGTTGGAGCACATGGCGGGCCAGGACTGGTGGCTGCAGCACATCCTCATCAAGTGTCCCAACTCCGTCATCCGGCAGATGTTCCAGAGGCTTCTCATCATGATGATCACTCAGCTAAGCAAGGCCAGCACCCAGTACATACTGCTCAGGTAATTTTTGCCTCACCATGTATTTCTGTATATCTAAGGTCTAAGGTGTCTCGTGAAGTGATTTGGCGTGAGTGGTTGGTGGGGGCTCTTAATGTGATTTGCTCTTTCTCTCCCATCAAACATTAATTGTCCTGTCTCTCTTCCTTCTTTTTTGTTTTTTGCTCTCTTGTAACTTCTCTAATTGTTGACACTTATATGACTTAATTTTGTTTCAAGTGCCGTAAATGTCTTACCAAGTGAGCGGTTGGTGGGTGCTCTGGTGTGTAACTCCTTCTTTCCTATCAAACATCCATCGTTCTTATCTTTCCTCTATCTTTTTTGTGTATGTTACTCTCTTTTAACACTAATCTTCAGCGCTTATATGACCTTACTGTGTTGCAAGTGCTGTAAAACTCTTACCAAAACAAAACAAAGTAACAACTCGTTCAATTTCTTTTCTTTCCAAGAAATTCTCAGCAAGTACCTAAGAAACCACATTTCTGTTGCTTCTCATTTATTTTCACTGCCTTTAATAGTTATTCAGCATTCACAGTAATATAGATGGGCTGACCACACTTAACATTTTAGAACTTTCATTTTGGTAGTCATTGAGATGTTTCTGGTTTTCAGGATTGGGCTTATTTTAAACACATTACACCCTAACTCGCCCGGGACTGCCCGGGAATTCCCTTACGCGCTCCACCCTGACTCGACCGGAACCGCCCGCGCCGACCAAGCGTCTTTAGAAACGAAGTCTCGCCTTGTCTGGGGCCGAGATTTTGATTTGCATAGTTATTGCAGAAAGTTTATTCTTTCGTTTGATACCGAAACGAAATTTTTCGGGCCAGTAGTTTTAGTATAAGAGCTGATTGAAGTGCGATCGCGTTACCGACACTTCTAAAGTGTCTCGACTTGTTGAAAAGCGACACAATTGAGTTCGAAAACGGAAATAACGATGGATTTGAGCAAAAACAAGCCCAGATTTTGATGTAAACGAGTTTGGGGTGATTCAGATTGATCGGACGTAGAAAATCTAGAATTTAGATCTAGGGCCCGACCGCGAGGCTGAGAGTGAAAGAGACAGGTCGGACACCCCGATTGAACTCAAGTTAGAACATTTCCAACAGTTTGCGTGTGCTTAAAGTTATATTTTTCTGAAACTACATTCAGTTTTCTTTTTAACTTTTACTTTTTCAAGGTTTTTGGAATTTGTTTAGTATTTTTAAAATGTGTTTTTTAAACGCTTGTATTCACGGGAGGTGGGTTCTTTCCCCTTGCTTAGGATCTAACGATGAACTTCCTGTCCAGACCCTTAGGGTGTAATGTGTTAATGAAACTGTTCAGCCATCGCAATTTTTCATTTTATATCTGTGAAATATTTGGCACAGATGTAATTATATATCCTTATGTTGTTTCTGTCTATATATCTTGCTTTTTCCCAGCATTTCATGATGGTAGACTGGTGATAAATGTATCATTTATTTCTTGCTGACAAATCTGTTTCTTTGGAACTCCTTTCAGCCCTGGCCTGGATACAGCGGAGACCTGTGGTCACAGCTGCCTGACCAGATTCATCACCAAATTGTTATCAAATGTAAGTACATAGTCAGTAAAAGGTTTTCTCTTGGCTCACTGGAGAGTGTTACTGGTGGTTGGCTCTAATTTTTTTGTCTATCATGCTTCTTTTATTGCAAACAGATAGTTAACTTAACGGTGGGAGGTTGTATTTGTGTGTGATGTAATGGGAAGATTAGAAGAAAGTTTTGAGAAAGAGACAACTATGACAAAAATTGTTGACAACCTCTGAAATCCAAAGTCTACTTAATGCTATACTGACCTATTGCCTCTTTCCCAAGACATTGAAATGTACTACTCCATAAGGGAATGCCATCTATATAAAAAGTTTTTGTGGTTTGTACAGCAAAAGGG
This sequence comes from Aplysia californica, assembly GCF_000002075.1. Lineage (NCBI taxonomy): Eukaryota > Metazoa > Mollusca > Gastropoda > Aplysiida > Aplysiidae > Aplysia > Aplysia californica. Next base: position 310,430 of record NW_004797684.1, read on the forward strand.
TTCTGCTCACAGAGCAAGACCGTCTGATAAAACGTCTGCACAAAGTGCTAAAAAAATGGACAGATTGTTTTCACTTCATTGTAGGAAATCATACACAGTGCCTTGGGGGGTTTTTGTTGTTGTTTGTTTGTTGTTTTTTTTGGTTGGTTTGGGGTTTTTTTAAAGATCAATTTTTCTTTTTTCATGTGCAGTTGGAGTGTGGCATGCGTCCAACCAACAAGTTCATCAGTGACTACTTCACGTTCCTGTTTGAGTTTGCCAAGCTGCAGGACTCCACTGCAAACTTCCCCACGGCAGCCTTCCTGAACTCCATCAACACCATCAGTATGCTGGTCCGCTTCTACATGGGAGGCCAGGCTGACTATGTGAGTTGGACATGTGTACATGGGAGAGAGGGAAGGGAGGAAAAAGAGGAATAGGGAGAGAGGGAGAGTGTGTTGAACATGTGGGCATGCATGAGAGAGAGAGAGAGAGAGAGTTGGGGCTGTGGGGAGGGAAGGGGGGGAGGACAGAGAGAGAAAGTTATTTGTGCGTAGTGTAGTGGGAAGAAAAGAATAGTTTTGAGAAAGAGAGGGCCTTGACAAAAATTGTTGGCAGCCTGCAGAAACCACCAAAGTGTGGAAGAAAAAGAGGGAGATTGCACTAACAACCTCATGAAGAGCCGCTGTAAAGAAGGGATGTGGAAAAGAAAAGTGTTAACTTTTGGCTGAGGAGTCAGCATTGGTGAAAAAAGGAGACCAGTGGAAGAGGAGTAGGTAGAGTGAGAAAGCCTGATGTAAATGCTGGTAAAACTAATAGTGTGGCACACAGCTCTTGGCGCTTTATATAAATCCAAGTACAAAAAGCAGTAACTGTGAACAAATTAATATTTGCTTATATATGCATACACAGAAAAAAATGACACACACTTGCTCGCGCATTCTGACACACACAAATGCACATGCATTCTCTCTCACACACACACGCACGCATGTACACTCAACCACACCCACCTTCTAAATGCCCCTAATACTGTGTATTGCTTTATCTTCACAAGGTGGAAATCCTGTCGGACGAAGATGAGGAGGAAGTCCTTTCCATGTCTCCAGACGAGGTGCGGCCGGTGGCCTTGAGCAAGCTGATTTCTCTTGTGGCATACTTGGTGGAGACGTCACGAGACGGTCACGTCTTGCAGCTCAGTGACTCTGACATGAACTACTTGATACGTGGCAGAGTGAGTTGTGTTTTTGCGACTGTCGGGGTTTGGGAGTGTTGGAAATTGCACTGTGAATTCTTTTTTTTTTTTTTTTGTTAAGGGTGTTTATGGGTGGTTAACAAGTGCTCAGGTGTGGTTTACTCCTTTTTTTTTACTATCAAGCATCGATCGTCCTTTTCTCTCCTTTTTTTATATTATAAAATGTCTTAATTTTCAGCCCTTACATGACCTAATTGTGTTACTGCAAGTGCTTTGAAACGCTTACTAAAAACAATTAAGTATTATTTTTGTTAGTATTGTTTTGACTTTCCTCGTGTGTCATACATTTTCTCTTCTCATCATATCTTATATTTTTCTCCTCTCATCATATCTTATTTTTTTCTTATCTTGTCTATCTCTTCTAGTCATGCCTTATCTTTGCTGATTTTGTATTGTCTTATCCATTCAATTCATTTACCTTTTTTCAAGTTGTCATGTCTTATCTCTTCCAGTCATGTCTTAGCATCGCTCGCATTGTTGTATTTGATCCCTTCCAATTGTGTCTTATCTTTTTGCACACTGTCTTTTAATCATGCCCTATCTTTTCCTGGTGGGTGGTTGGTGAGTGCTCTGGTGTTGTTTACTCTTTTTTTCCTATCAAACTTATCTTCCCTCCTTTTGGTGTTTGTTACTCTCTAATCTTCGACACAATTTTATGACCTTATTGTGTTGCAAGTGCCGTAAAACTCTTACTAAAACAAAATCTGTTCCTGAATTGTCTTAACACTTTGAACCCTGCCCTGCCCCCTTGAGCCTACAGGACTGTTACACCTGAGTTTCATGGATGGTTGTGTGTGTGGAAGGGTAAAGGAAGCAGGCACAGAGGCATGCACTTCCTTCAGTGTTTTCTTTGTGTGGCCATTTCATTGCATTATATTGTTCTGGTCAAATCCTAGTGCTTCCTAGTGAGTTGTTGGCGGGTGCTCTGGTGAGGTTTGCTCCTTCTTTCCTATCAAACATCTATTGTTGTTTTCTGTCCTCCTCTTTTTTTGTTGTTGTTGTGTGTTTGTTACTCTCTTACGCACCTCTAATCTTCTGCACTTACGTGACCTATTTATGTTGTAAGTGCCATAAAACTATTACTGAAACAAAAATAAATGATGTGTCCTGAGCAGCTGTATGGTATTTTAACTATGACGTTGTCCTCTGCAGGGCCACCCGTTCCTGATGTACCAAGTGCGAGATAACATCAACATTGAGCACACGTGCAACCTCATCGTCAGCCTGTGCATGTTCAATGAACCTCTGGCAGTTTCTGTGAGTTGTCTTTAGTTTTTCTCTACAAACACAATGCATTTGTAAGAATTTCCTGTCAGTCAGTTTTCCCTAAACCTGTCTGATGAGAGGCATGCTCTCTTCAACACCCGCCCTTAACGATTTTATTTATAATACATTTGCTGAAGTTTTCTCTAAACCCAAAATTTCTTTAATACTTTCCTCACCATACTCTTTTTTCCTTAAAAATTTGCCCTTGGCGAAAGAAAAATGCTTGGTTTACTTTGAATTGAGATGCTTGTGTTTCGTTACTATAGCTCAATACCTTTTCATCTCCTGATCTACTTAGTTGATTCCTTTAGGCTTTTTTAGGTATTCTTTCTGGTCTAGTCTTGGTCTTCTCACTTCTTTGTGGCCTGTTCATTTTCATTTATTGCAAAATGTTTCTTTTATAGTATTATAACTAATAATATCAAGTGAGATTCTTCATTTTATTTCTGATTGAGAGCTGCACTACTTACCTTGCTTTTACTGTTTCAGTGTGCTGTAACATGGTTTTAATGTTGTTTTCCCTTCTCTGTCTTCAGATTGTTACAACGATCTTCAACAACATCAAGAAACTTGGTGATGTGAGTTCTCCACTGTCAAGTTTCTTCTTATTTATGGTCTACAAAATTGAGGCTTTGCGTTTTATTAAAGCAAATAGAGCTGAGTGTAATGCTTAGATTCAATTTCTTTCTACTATGTTAACCCTTGTCCTGCGGGGGCCGGGTTTATGTCGCCCGATAAGCCTATTTCGGCACCTCGCCTACGTTCTGGTCCCGAGTCAGTCTAGCCCCTGGCTCAGGGCACGCGCACCGCGCATCATCTTATGTGAAATTCAGGTCCCGAGTCTGATCCCCATTCACGCAGGTCAAGTGTGTGTGCGTCAGTCTGCTTGAGTTTGTGTGCGTTTGTGGCCTTCTTCTAGAACCGCCTGCGTTAATTCGTAATCGAGGCATGCGTCTCATTCAAAACACGCCAAGTTGGTAGCACTAGATGTTTGTCCATTGACCCACTTAGACATGAGGAGCTCGAAAGGATAGTCAGGAAACAAGACATCCATTTTTCTATACAAAATCTTTCAAATGAGCTTGATTTTGTATGAAATGATACTACCTGATAAAAAATAAGCTTGTTTGATACTTTTTGAATACCATTGTGCTGGTACAAAGAACAATTTGAGTGCAAAACATTCGGAAATTGACCTATATTATCCTCTTTCGAACCTCAGGTCATTCATAACAACAAGAGCGTCTAGAAAGGTTATTCGAATGGGCGTAACTACTCGTAATGTCTTAACAGCTTGTGAGAGGGGGTTATTAATGTGTTTGTAACACTTTATTAATAGAAAGCTATGAAAGATAGAGCGTTATTTTCATAATCGATTAACACACTCCCACGGTATTTATGGCGAAAACACACGTTTCCCGACACGCGCGCTGTACAACAACAGTACACACTGAGTGACCCCGGCGGCTTGCCCGGAACGTCCGACGTAATCGGTTGCTGATAAGATTCGCATCTCAGCACAGACGCAGGACAAGAGTTAATAAAGAAAAAAAAAGTAAAAAATGTTCTCCTTGGATACATATTTCAGGCTGGTGTTGATAGATTTCTGTACAAGCCTCCTCTTTTTCCGTTGTTTTGTAGAGATTTTTTTTAATGAGCAGATATTGTATTTTTGGAAGATTTTTGTAAACACTAGTAGAAAAATACATTTAAAAAGTTATTTAAAGAGATCAATATTTTTGGTTACCACAGTATTTCTGACAAAAACGTCGGGAAAAACCGATTTTGTAAGAAGCAGAAGTTTGCATTTGAAGGGCTGTAGGGTCCTTGTTCATTTTATCGAATGACTGTTTTGTTTCAACCAGATTTAATTTTTTTTCCCCTCAGCTGGCAAAACCTTTCTTTGACCTTTTGACCTTGCTGACGGAGTTCTCTGGTCGCTTGCCTGGTCAACCATCCTTCACCCAGCTCATTGTATCCAGACTGTGGGAGGTAATGCTTCAGCCAGTGACAGTGGAGCATGCCTTGTGTCACTCTTATATCAAAAGTTGTACATATGCAGACCTACATTGTAAAATATCATCATGTTTCTCAATCAATGGAAAATCTCTTGTGTCATCCCATCTAAATTCGCTGCAAAACAAAATCAGCTGAAAATGTTTAATGTGTCTCACTCACTCTTATGACCTTATGCAGTTGCGAGCACTGTAAAACCCTCTACTAAATAAAAAATAAAAACATCCTGTTCTCTTCTGTGCTCCTTTATTTTTCCCCCTTTCTCTTGACTCTCTAATTGAAAAAAGCAGTTTGTGTATTTGTTTGTTTGTTGTAATTCTCTCCCTCACCCTGCCCGTTCCCTATATAATAGGAAAAAATGTAATTAGTATAATGCAGTCTTAGCTAACGTAAATGTGTTTGAAAAGTGAAAAAAAATAATTCTTTTTAACAGTAGGATTCAACTCCTTGGGTAGGCCTTATGTCCCCTCCACAGGATATCTCACCTTTATTCCTTTTATGCTATCATAGACTTCATTTGCTTGTATTGATATTTTTTGCTGCTAGTACCGATATTATTCGCTGACAATGATGATTTATCTGCTGTGTCTTTAGAGCGGATCATGAGGATGAGCAAAATATCCACTTCAACCGGGGCCTCCTGCCCGCGTACTACGGCCTGCTCCGGATGGCCTGTGAATATTCCACGGCCTTCATGCGCCAGCTGGCTGGTCACCAGAACCTACAATGGGCTTTCAAGAACGTCTTACCGTACCCGCATCAGTATTTGGAGGTAAGGACTCTTGCGAAGGAGTTTTCTTACTCTTTTCCCTGCATGTTAAATTTTCTGGCCGACCATAATGAGTGATAAATTTTCTAGTCTGTTACCATGAAATGCTTGCTCTATTTGTTGGTTAAAAAAAAAGATTCAGTCTTCAAAAAGTTTTTATTGTTGATTTCATTTTGTTTGTTTGTTGTTGTTTTTTGCTATGTTTTGATTTTCAATGTCATATTAGATTGGGCATGTGTACGACAAAACTGAGGCTTCATTGCAGGTTGTTGGAGGGTGCTGCTGGTTGTGCCTACTATTATACTATCCTTTTGTTGTGTTGTTCCTTTCATGCTTTTTTCCAGCTCAAATGACCTTTGTTGTGTCCATGTGCTTTTCTTTACAAAGAAGAAAAAATGACTGGTGTCTGTAAATATTTTTTACTGTTGTTATTTTTCCAGTAGTTGCTGAGCTCATGCCCTTCTGCTTAAAGCAGTCCACCTCGTAAATGATTTTAATTATGTCAAGGGAGTTGTAAAAGAGGAGAATGTTTGCGAGTGTTCTAGGGTCTGATGGGGGTAATAATTGTTGTAAAGCACATAGAGCTTGCTGTTGAGCAGGGGAATATGCACTATATAAATGTAAGTATTGTTATCATTATTCTTATTATTACAAGACTAATACTTATAATATTTCCTCTGTTCCCCCAGGCGACAGAGGAGTTGATGTGCATGATGAAGATGATGGCGGATCGCAAGCCAGAGCACTGTGCCGAGGAGGCCGCAGCAGTTGAGAACTTCCGCAAGACAATTCTGACGGTGTGCACCACGGGGCTAGACCCAAGGGTCATGTGGCAGACTCTGTGCTCGTGAGTAGTCAGTTATGTCGTATGCGTGTGTATGTGTGTGATTTCTTCATTCACTTAAAAAAATCTTTTATTTCTTCACAGCTATTGCTTTTTTCTCTTGGTTTTATGTAAAGCGTCTAGAGCTGTGTGTACATGGGAGTAGGGGCTATGAAAATTATCGCTTTTAAGGACAAGCGGGCTAACCCAGATTTCGGGGGTTTCCAGAAATCTTGACCTACACCAAAAGTGGGCACTGCCCTACCTATAGGAGAAGTTTGGTTTCATTGGTATGTATTTGTTTGGTTATAGAGAAAGCTCTCCTCGTCTTTTAAAGAGACTGAATAAGGATCCAAAAACTTAAACTTCGAATTTCTCAAAACAGCATTTATCGGGATAGCCCCCTTGTGCTTAAAACCGACCAAATGATCTTCAATATTATATTTCAGAGACGGGTTGGGGAGTTTTCAAGGTTCTTTGATACTTTCTCTGGCCTTTGGCAGATGACATATGCTATGACTTAGATGCTTCTTTGTATAATCAAGACCAATCATATATTGCACCTTTGTGTGTTTTCTTTCGGCATCTACAAAGTGTTGGGGATTATTTGCTGATAAGTGTCCTGTATTAGTCTTGAAGAGATTCCCAAAGGATTTTTTTTTTACTGACAGGTTTTAAGGCTCTTTAACACCAGCTCAGTCTAATGGAAGTTGTACTTAAAGTGAGGTGTTTCCTTAGTAGATAATCAACCTGTGTTTAAATGAGTGTAGAACTGTATCAATGTCAAATATTTACAATATTGTGTATTTTGTTTCAGCATTTACAAAGTTCTGGTGGAGACTCCAGAGGATCACCTGAGTCTGCTCTACCAAAACGGACTGTCTGTGTTGAGTCAGGTGAGTCTTTGCTTCAACGGACTCAGTTGTTTTTAGTTTTGTCCTTGCTGTTGCTGTTGTGTGTGTGTGATAGCATATCCTTCCGCATTGTTTGGAGTCCTGAAGAGCATGTTCTTCACCAGAGCCACTGCCTTTCTTGTTGCTGTTGTTGTTGTGGATACCTGTTTTCTTTCCCATTGTTGCTTCCATCTGTTTGTCTGTCTTTACTCTATCTCTTCACTAGATATTAACTATTGTTTGTGGGTGGTTGGCGGGTGCTCTGGTGTGGTTTGCTCCTTCTTTCCTATCAAACATCTATCGTCCTTATCTCCCCTCCTTCTTTTTTATGT
>NW_004797684.1:317862-341905 GCF_000002075.1 Aplysia californica
CAGGAATCATGAAAAGCAAAAAAAATTGTAAGCCTTGACCATAGCAGTTAACTGCATTTTGTTGATATTGAAAGTTTGATCTTCGATAGAGCTCTTGGAGGGTGTAAAATTCTAAAAATCTCAAAATTTGGACTCAAGTGGATTGTTTTCGACAGCGACAATATAACAAATTCACCTCATATTCTTTCACACACGATAGCTTGTTCAAATCATCTCAATCATCATTCATCTAATTCACTTTTGATTTTGTCCTACCGATCCACTTACTTAATTCTCTTGTATTGTTCATCTTCTTCATTGTAAAATGTCTTGTATGTGTACAACCAGTTCTTTTAAATTCTTGAGAATCATTAATGTAATTCACCTAACTAGTGTCCTTCCAGTCTGGAGACACTGGCAAAATGCATTTTTAAAGAATCAGACTTTAAATTTTCAACAACAGTTGGAATATTAACAAATAGCATCTTCAATAAGATTTCCATCTTTTATTATTCAAAAGTCAGTTTTTTTAGTAGAGGTTTTACGGCACTCGCAACTGCATAAGGTCATATGAGCGCCAGAAGATTAGAGGTGTTACAAGAGAGTAACAAACATAAAAAAGAAGAAGGGGAGATAAGGACGATAGATCTTTGATAGGAAAAAAGAAGCAAACCACACTAGAGCACCCGCCAACCACCCACATTCAAAAGTCAATGCACTTTGCATGATTGATGTGAAATCAATACAATGACTCTGTACATCTGTCTGTTTGTTGGAAGTTAATGACATTTCCTGTGTGTCCAAACTGTATAGCTACCCTCTCATATACTTTATGTAATTTTCTATAAAAATCTTTAGGGTTGTACCTCTCACTGTGAAATTCTCCAGTCAAACTTTAACTCAGTACTTACCTGTGTCTGTTGCAGCTGACAAAAGTGTCCCCGCGTCAGTGCTTGGAATGGCTGACCAACAAGGTCTCTCATAACCGCCTGGCCCGTCTGTGGACCCTGGACTGTATGGAAGGATGGCTGGAGCTCTACATGGTGGCCTATAACAGCAATTTGGTCCGCATGGGTGGGTGTGGTTCTTTTTTTCCTCTTTGTGTGCATGTGCTTCCGTGTGTGCACGTGTGTTTGCATGTGTGCGTTGGTGTGTGTGTGTGTGAGAGAGAGAGAGAGAGATGTTCATGTTCCTGTAACTTTTTTTTTTTTTTCCGTATTTTTGTGTATTTACATATGTTTGTTGTAAATATGTGGGTTTTATTTTATGTTTGTGGTTTTTATGTGTTTATGTATACATTTTGTTGTGTTTATGTATGTATTTGTACATACAGATTTTGAATTCAGAAGGGGGAGATTGTCAGGGAAAATTAGTAAGAGCATAATAAGAGTTAACTTCAGCCTGTTATTTTAGGATGGTGAAGGGGGTACTTTTAAGAAAAATTTAATCTTTACAAATAGAATTTAAGTTTTTTTAAATCTTTGCCTTTTTTCTTTTATAGATTAATAAATCTTACTCCTCCCTTACTTTGTTATGTCCTCAGCAAGTGCCCAGCTGTTGGTTTCTCTTGTGCCAAACGAAATGTTCCGCTCCAACTATCGCCCTCGTCTCTTCGCTCCCTGCCCCAGCTCTATTGTGGTAAGTTATTGCAAAGACACTGTCAATTATTCCTGTATCTGTCTGTCTTTCTGCTGATTCAAGCATATGTGTACTTGTATTTACACACGTACATACAATAAATGCATACCCAAATTTTTTTTGTCTGGTGTTTTTGTTTCATTTGCTTTTTCTAAATCTGTGTCATAGCTGTCTCTATTGTCTATGGTCACATATTGTAGATGATGTTAACATTTCACTCCTTGGTCAACACAATTTGAGTCTGTTAGGAGGTAGGCAACTTTGACATGCCTGTCTGTGTGGGATGCACCCCAGCAGGAAGACTGATATTAACCCTGGAAGCGCGCAGGCCCCATATAAAGGGCGTGAGCCGAGCTACCCGAGAAGCGCGCAGGCCCTATATATAGGGCCGACCTACTTTGACCGGGAAGCGCGCAGGCCCTGTATAAGGGCATAGACGTTGACCTTTTTCAATGGAAAATTTTAGTATGCCTTATATGAAAAATAACGTAATAAATTACAGGTCAAAGTTATAAATAGTGACCAATGACTTAGCAAGTTATCTTGACCTCCTAGAGCGTCTCTTGGCCAAGATATCGATCGATAAAGTGACTTGGTCCTGCTGAGTGACTGCATGCTATGTGTTATCACTTGTTCCGCCATGCTAATATACTAATTGTTGAGTTTATCGTGTTTTGTACTTTGTTTGTATTTATTTGATGGCTCATCATTTCTGAATGGCTCATTCTATCAGCTTCAAGAAAATATATGGTTTTATATGCCTTTTTTCATCTGTTGAGCCGTAAATAGTCATTTTTCAGTAGCAAGTACACATCTCTGATATCTCAGCTGATATTCCCCCGCCAAACCCCCATGTTTACCACTGGTCGGAGGTGGCGGCGGGGCATTTTTGGCGGGTTGCTTCCGGTGAAATGCTGAGCGCTTCTAGGGTTAATGAAATAATGTCTTCAAATCATGTGCATTGAAGCTATCTTTTTGTTTGCAAAGCCAAGCACCAGACAGTTACACTGTAGAAATTGATTCTATATTTGCTTCCGCGCTGGACTTTGTTGGAGTCAGTTATACCACGTCGTTTGTAAGACCGGTGTCATCATTGGCAAAATATGTTCTAGTTCTCTTGCATCTCTAAGCAATTTGGACTTCGTCATAGTGTGTAAATTGATACCAAAAAACCATGAACATACAAGTACTCACGTTCACACCCCAACCCACCACATGCACACATGCACAAGCGCAGATGCTTTCAAAAACTAATATTGTGCTGTTGCACTGTTTATGAGATGACTGTGGCCTTAATTATGTTACATTGATTAGTTACTGTGTTTGTGCACACCTGTAGTTATATTTGCCACTATAAATCAACTTTCCCCATGTTGATCAATAGAAGTGGAATTCTTTTCTATTTTATTGACCAGCTGCCTCTTATCTTGTGTAATTATTTGTTTCTTTTGTCCCTGCAGTGGAGCAAAGAGGATCTGGCTGTCATGCATAGGGTGAGTAGAAAAATGTATTCCTCTTGTCACCATTTTACATAGCTCTAGCCTCAACACTCTGTCCTTATTGACTTGCAAAACCTTTCGAAGGCCCCCGCATCAATTGAAATAGAGACAAACTTCATAGGATAGATGTTGATGATCCTTTTTTCCTATCAAACATCTATCGTCCTTATATGTTCAGATATGAAGTGCTTCTGTTTAGCAACATGTTTACATCATTCCATAATAGCGTAAAGCAATTTCTAGAGGTTTCCAGACAGCCGTTATTCAAATAAAGATGTCCATGGGCACCTCACATTTTAGTTTCGTTCTGTTTCGGTATTTCCCTCCTAGTCTTTCATTTAAAAATAGCAAGTGCTCAAGTCATGGTTTTAGTTCTTTTTCATTTATTTTTATCGAAGCATAAAAAGAATTACTAGCGTGTTTGTGGAATGATGAGGACAGAAAACTTCATGCTTTGGAATGGTAACCGTAGGGTCTCTCAGACTCTCTCTGAAACTGTCTCCTCATTATCTTGCATAAATATAGTTTTCTTGTCAAGGCTGGGAGTTTGGAAGCTGTCTGAGAAAAATGTGGTGTTTTGTCAGTGGATGGTTACTGGTTGTTTTAGTGTAAAGGAGTCGTTATTTTTGCACTTTCTTTTTTTTTTTAACTTCTTGTTTTCTTCACTGAATTCTTTTTATTGTGTCAGTCTACCACTGGTCAACGGATGCAGTTGCTGGGGATTGTTCCCCAGATTGTTGGAAATGTATGTGTTTATCAGTTGCAGACACAAGTCTGTAGTAAATAATCACACAGGGATTCATAGCTTCTGTTTGTTTGACTTTCACAGATTTATCAGCACCTGCTACTGCTGCTGAAGAGGGCACATGTGTACATAGGTGAGTCGTGTGGAATTCTAGTCCAGTCTAAATGTTCCAAGCTTCTCAGCCTGATGTAGGGGGTAAAAAAATAGGTTTATGTTCAACTCGTTTAGTGGGTTTTTTTTCCATTAAACATCACTTCAAAGGCAAAGCCAGAAGGAATAGGGAAATATTTCTCAATTAAATGTGGTGGTTGGGCTAGTAGTGTGGCGGTTGGGCTACCAGACTAGTAATTGTGAGTTTGTGGATTCGGGGCTTGGAGGCTCAGCTTGGCCCAATGTTGTGTCTTTGTGAAAGGCACTTGAGGTAGATTTTCTTCACTTCACCCAGATGTGAATGGGTACCCAGGGAAAAATCTTGTCAGTATGTTAATATTTCAGCTCCTGTAAAATAGCAGCTGGCACTGTACACTTTTCAGGAAGTTGAGATTGTTTCAGAATGCTATCAGGGCTGCTAGGGTAATAACATGAATTGCTAAGTTCATAGAGCTTGATGTTGAATAGGAATTTGCGCTATTCAAATGCTTTTTTTTGGTTGTTATTATTATTATAGTGTGTGAGTACGTTGGCTTTATATTGTTTTTGTCATAGAACGTCACAAGGTGTTTACTGTTCTTGCACTAACTTTCATGATTTTTATTGACTGCAAAGTTCAGTTGTAATCACAATGTTTTTGTTAATGACTGTTTTAAGTTTCAAATTTCCTTAGATGCTCTCCAGAGTGTAATGTAATAGTCTTACACTGACAGATTGAGATGACCTTTTCTGCTTGCATAACGATCTGCCTTTGGCAACCTTTTTTGAGTTTCAGTAAAGAGAAGCACATCAACTAAACAACATAATTTGTGCAGGGAAAAAGTAAGACAATCAAACAGAAATAACAGGGGGAAAGAAAAGAAGTAGGACCTACTTGGGGCACCTTCCAAATATTCTTTTTAGCAACTTTCTCATAAGTGTTTTTTGTTTAAGGTAATAGAAATGACTTTGCGTCGTCTCACTCTTTTTCGTTGTTTCCTCAGCACCATATGATGGCAATCAGTCAAACATGGTGGGTCCATCCCACGCCAAGCTCATGTCTTTGTTCTCTGTACTCACCTACTGCCTGTACTCGCGCAGAGAGAAGCTCATGGTAAGTTCTAGCACAGATTGTACGCAAGATACGTCGTCCCTTTTTATAAAATTTATCCTACGATATTTTTGAGCAATAGTATGTATATTGCCAGGGAAGATGATATGGACATTCTGTTTCTTTTACCTTACATGGTATGTTTTTCGACAACCTTTGCTCCTCCTCTTTGTTTAGAAGATGGCCACTTCCTTGGGTCAATACTATCTTGGTGTAACTGTTTCCACCTTGGTGTTCTTGATGATACTTATGTCTCAGAAGTGAATAGTTGAAGTAGTAGATGCTGCTCCGAAACAGGGGAAAATTTGACTTTTGCTGTACTGGTCCAACATTTAATGTCCTGTAATGAAGCGATGTGATGCATAAGGTAAATGTGTCCAAGGAAATGCCTAATGCAGAACTTGTGATGTGAATTTCGGAGAAAACAAGGAAATGATTGTGCTCTCGATTGCCACATCTTTTATCGCCTCAGCCATTGCCATTTGTCTTTCGTCTTTCACCTTGAAACTGATCTTTACTTCCCCTTTTTCTTGGCTGCAATCTTCAGTTGTTTGTTCATAGCTTCTTAAATTGAACTCTGTTGATAGCAGGTGATTGGAGAATGCCACTGGTAAATCCTTTTTTTTTTCTCGCCATCATTTGTCTGTCTGTCTGTCTGTCTGTCTGTCTGTCTGTCTGTCTGTCTGTCTGTCTGTCTGTCTGTTTCCTCCAACACTAAATGACTGCAATCAGATTGATTTGTGTCTTTTTGCTCTAATAAACAAATTTGAATGTGTGATACATACATGTATTTAGAATATATATATATCTTTATCATAATTCAATTGTAAAGCACATGGAGCTTGCTGTAGAGGGGGGAATATGCACCTTGCAAATGCTATCTGTTATAATTATCTTTATTATTTCTGAGTGTTTTGTGTAATGTGTTTGCAGTTCACACCTTTCTTCCTGGACCTATGGCAGCTGTTTCACCCCTTCATGTTGGAGCCACAGATTCCACTCAACCATAACAAGCAGGTGAGTCCTGAACTGTTTACGCTGGCTGCTTGCTGTATGCCAAAGTATAATTACTACGCACTCTGGAAAGGTGGGAAGGGAGTTTTGTAGATGCTTTACAGTAAATAATTATCAGTCCGACTCTCAGTTAAGAATATAATTGTTTGTACAATGTATTGCAAGAACAACTTTCTGTAAGAAAACAATGGACTTTCCTCTTTCTGTAATAAGAGCTTAGAAGACTCGGAAGTTGAGTTTAACTGTGGTGTTCTCTTTATCATGGCTGTTTCACGTGTATCATGTGTCTATTTAACATCAATTTCCAGTTAATTTCATGTCTATTTCACATTGATTTGGTGTCTTATTTTTATGACTTCTTCTCGTCTATTTCGTGTCTTATTTCGTGTCTTATTTAATATGTGATGTTCCAGGCTCTGCTTCTGTTCTGGTTCAACGTGTGCCAAGACTGCCCGGAGAACCTCCAGCAAATGGTGTCCAACCAGCATGTCTGCAAGAACATCGCCTTCAATTACATCTTGTGAGTGATCTGAGTCATTGTGTAAAGTGGTTCTGTCATTGTAACTTTCGTTTTCTTCAACCTGTTTCTCTTCTTTTCAACTTTTTCATTTTTAAGAATCTCTCTGTCCCACTATTTCGTTCCCCTCTTTTTATGTTTAAGGTTCGCCATCATGTTCTCTTCCATGCTCCTTTATCTCTCCTTTCTCCCCCCTCCCCTCTTTTGGCTCTTTTAGTTAGAAAAAGCAGTTTGTGAATTTGTTTCTTGTAAGTCTCTCCTCCATCCTGCCCACTTCCCTAATTAACTGGAAGGAAAAAATTGAATGCATTAGTAGCTAAAATAAATTATGTTTCAGGTCTACTATCCTGTTCTCTTCTGTGCTCCTTTACGGAGTCTTTTGACTCTTGCTGGTTGAAAAAAGCAGTTTGTGAATTTTTTGTTGTTGTAATTCTCTCCCTCACCCTGCCCGTTCCCTGTATAATAGGAAAAAATGTAATTAGTATAATGTAGTCTTAGCTAAAGTAAATGTGTTTGAAAAATGAAAAAAAAAATTTCTTTTTAACAGTAGGATTCAACTCCTTGGGTAGACCTTATGTCCCCTCCACAGGATATCTCACCTTTATTCCTTTTATGCTATCATAGACTTTATTTGCTTGTATTGATATTTTTTGCTGCTAGTACCGGGTCAGTGCTACTGACTGAAGTGTCTTTAGGCCATTCCCAGAGGGGGGACATATCTCGTTCAAGCATAGTAGAATTGTAAATGGGCTGACTCATGTCACGCTCATAACTGTGCCTGATCTACAACAGAGAACTGCTGCTTTTTCTTTCCTGATCCTTACTATTGTCATTTTCCTCTACTTCTTTTGTATGTTTGTCACTCCCTTGTGACCTGCTATTTTGGGGTGCCTTGATAGTCAAAGCAGACCTTATGCTGTTGAAGCTAGAGAGGTGAGTAGTCTAAGTCTGATTCTCTGTTGACACCCACCCCTTGGCGCTCATATGACCTTATGCAGTTGCGAGCTCCGTAAAACCCTCTACTAAATAAAAAATAAAAACATCCTGTTCTCTTCTGTGCTCCTTTATTTTTCCCCCTTTCTCTTGACTCTCTAATTGAAAAAAGCAGTTTGTGAATTTGTTTGTTTGTTGTAATTCTCTCCCTCACCCTGCCCGTTCCCTATATAATAGGAAAAAATGTAATTAGTATAATGCAGTCTTAGCTAACGTAAATGTGTTTGAAAAGTGAAAAAAAATAATTCTTTTTAACAGTAGGATTCAACTCCTTGGGTAGGCCTTATGTCCCCTCCACAGGATATCTCACCTTTATTCCTTTTATGCTATCATAGACTTCATTTGCTTGTATTGATATTTTTTGCTGCTAGTACCGATATTATTCGCTGACAATGATGATTTATCTGCTGTGTCTTTAGAGCGGATCATGAGGATGAGCAAAATATCCACTTCAACCGGGGCCTCCTGCCCGCGTACTACGGCCTGCTCCGGATGGCCTGTGAATATTCCACGGCCTTCATGCGCCAGCTGGCTGGTCACCAGAACCTACAATGGGCTTTCAAGAACGTCTTACCGTACCCGCATCAGTATTTGGAGGTAAGGACTCTTGCGAAGGAGTTTTCTTACTCTTTTCCCTGCATGTTAAATTTTCTGGCCGACCATAATGAGTGATAAATTTTCTAGTCTGTTACCATGAAATGCTTGCTCTATTTGTTGGTTAAAAAAAAAGATTCAGTCTTCAAAAAGTTTTTATTGTTGATTTCATTTTGTTTGTTTGTTGTTGTTTTTTGCTATGTTTTGATTTTCAATGTCATATTAGATTGGGCATGTGTACGACAAAACTGAGGCTTCATTGCAGGTTGTTGGAGGGTGCTGCTGGTTGTGCCTACTATTTTACTATCCTTTTGTTGTGTCTGTCCATCTTTCATGCTTTTTTCCAGCTCAAATGACCTTTGTTGTGTCCATGTGCTTTTCTTTACAAAGAAGAAAAAATGACTGGTGTCTGTAAATATTTTTTACTGTTGTTATTTTTCCAGTAGTTGCTGAGCTCATGCCCTTCTGCTTAAAGCAGTCCACCTCGTAAATGATTTTAATTATGTCAAGGGAGTTGTAAAAGAGGAGAATGTTTGCGAGTGTTCTAGGGTCTGATGGGGGTAATAATTGTTGTAAAGCACATAGAGCTTGCTGTTGAGCAGGGGAATATGCACTATATAAATGTAAGTATTGTAATCATTATTCTTATTATTACAAGACTAATACTTATAATATTTCCTCTGTTCCCCCAGGCGACAGAGGAGTTGATGTGCATGATGAAGATGATGGCGGATCGCAAGCCAGAGCACTGTGCCGAGGAGGCCGCAGCAGTTGAGAACTTCCGCAAGACAATTCTGACGGTGTGCACCACGGGGCTAGACCCAAGGGTCATGTGGCAGACTCTGTGCTCGTGAGTAGTCAGTTATGTCGTATGCGTGTGTATGTGTGTGATTTCTTCATTCACACAAACAAATATTTTATTTCTTCACAGCTATTGCTTTTTTCTCTTGGTTTTATGTAAAGCGTCTAGAGTTGTGTGTACATGGGAGTAGGGGCTATGAAAATTATCGCTTTTAAGGACAAGCGGGCTAACCCAGATTTCGGGGGTTTCCAGAAATCTTGACCTACACCAAAAGTGGGCACTGCCCTACCTATAGGAGAAGTTTGGTTTCATTGGTATGTATTTGTTTGGTTATAGAGAAAGCTCTCCTCGTCTTTTAAAGAGACTGAATAAGGATCCAAAAACTTAAACTTCGAATTTCTCAAAACAGCATTTATCGGGATAGCCCCCTTGTGCTTAAAACCGACCAAATGATCTTCAATATTATATTTCAGAGACGGGTTGGGGAGTTTTCAAGGTTCTTTGATACTTTCTCTGGCCTTTGGCAGATGACATATGCTATGACTTAGATGCTTCTTTGTATAATCAAGACCAATCATATATTGCACCTTTGTGTGTTTTCTTTCGGCATCTACAAAGTGTTGGGGATTATTTGCTGATAAGTGTCCTGTATTAGTCTTGAAGAGATTCCCAAAGGATTTTTTTTTTACTGACAGATTTTAAGGCTCTTTAACACCAGCTCAGTCTAATGGAAGTTGTACTTAAAGTGAGGTGTTTCCTTAGTAGATAATCAACCTGTGTTTAAATGAGTGTAGAACTGTATCAATGTCAAATATTTACAATATTGTGTATTTTGTTTCAGCATTTACAAAGTTCTGGTGGAGACTCCAGAGGATCACCTGAGTCTGCTCTACCAAAACGGACTGTCTGTGTTGAGTCAGGTGAGTCTTTGCTTCAACGGACTCAGTTGTTTTTAGTTTTGTCCTTGCTGTTGCTGTTGTGTGTGTGTGATAGCATATCCTTCCGCATTGTTTGGAGTCCTGAAGAGCATGTTCTTCACCAGAGCCACTGCCTTTCTTGTTGCTGTTGTTGTTGTGGATACCTGTTTTCTTTCCCATTGTTGCTTCCATCTGTTTGTCTGTCTTTACTCTATCTCTTCACTAGATATTAACTATTGTTTGTGGGTGGTTGGCGGGTGCTCTGGTGTGGTTTGCTCCTTCTTTCCTATCAAACATCTATCGTCCTTATCTCCCCTCCTTCTTTTTTATGTTTGTTACTCTCTTGTAACACCTCTAATCTTCTGGCGCTCATATGACCTTATGCAGTTGCGAGCGCCGTAAAACCCCTACTAAAACAAACTCTTCCCTCAATAATGATAACTTCTGTTCTGTTGATTTGCTTCTATTTACGCAAACAAACCTGTTGTTGGTTGTTGTTGTAGTATCTGGTGGAAAGAGGTCACCACCTGTAGGTTTTACCTCTTTTTCTTTCCCTCTGTTGTTCCTTTGTCTTGCTTTTACCCAGCTTGGAACAGTTGTAATGGTCTCTTTACACAAATCTCAAAGAAAGTTAATGGTATAACATTTTGAATTTTGTCTCTCCTCCTCATATCCCTCATCCCCTGGTGGCAGTCATTTTTCATCATCTACACCATGTTCCATGAGGCGACGGCGTGTCACATGACTGGAGACCTCATCGATGTGCTTCAACTCATACATGCGCTGCTCATGGCAGCAAACCACGCGGAGAGGAAAGGTGAGTAATAGTGTTTTTAAGGGTGTAGAGAACCATTTGGAGCAAGCCGTCGGTAAATGCAATTATAAATAAATTGCTCAAACATGCTTTATGAAAAAATGTTTTATAGAGACTTAGAATTTTGCATTTTTAATTTTAATACTTTTTTGTACAAGTATGCCTATTGTTTTATTTCTAATCTTTTTAGACTGGAAGAAATGTTAGTTATTTTGGCAATATTGTTGGTCTCTCTGATGAATTTATTTTTCCTGGACAGAGATGAAATAATGTCCTTGATAGTCATGCTGGTATAACCGAGATTTTTCGGGAACAAGGCTGAGTGAGTTAAAAGAGGCATATTTATTTGAACAAATCATGTTACTTTTTTCTTCTTTTTTTTTTAAATTTTACCTTCATGGCTTTTTCCTAAATTGTAGTTGAACTAGATGATCCTCTGGGTTCACCAAAATGAGAACAGTGCTAGATATTTTTTTAAAAGATATGCAATTGTTATTCTCTTCCTGCCGTCCACAGCAGAGCTGCGAAGTGTCATCAATCAGTGGAAGGAGCGCAATGAACTAGCGAAGAAACTTCTGACTTTGCTCAACTCTTTTGTGCCTGTGAACCTGAGAGCCAGTGCTTTAGGTATGTAAGGGCTGTGAGGTTACGATTGATCGATCGTTCATGGTCTTTTTTAACCTGGTTTTGTTACTCAAGGGGTGCATTTCACTTTATTATGTCCAAATATCCGTCCTCATTGGGTGACCACAGCCTTCTAGGAAGCCAGTATGGATTCGATGCATTCCGCTTTTCTTGTTTCCTATTACAAAAGATGAAATCACGTGCAGATCTTTTCTCTCTGTCTCCTCTCTCTCTCTTTGTCACTCTGTCTCTCTCTGTTTATCTCTCTCTGTCTCTGTTTCTGTCTCTGTCTCTCTCTCTGTGTCTGTTTCTCTCCCTCCCTCCCTCCCTCCCTCCCTCCCTCCCTCTCTCTCTCTCTCTCTCTCTCTCTCTCTCTCTCTCTCTCTCTCTCTCTCTCTCTCTCTCTCTCTCTCTCTCTCTCTCTCTCTCTCTCTCTTTCTCTCTCTCTCTATGTAAATTAGAAATTTACAGGAGATGTTAATTTTTCTGTTTTCAGATGTCCTGCACAAGATGGTGCTGGTGATCCAGAAAGACATCACCCAGTTCCTGACCAGCACTTTGCTGCACGCCCACTCCGCCTTCCAGAACTCCAACCCTCCGAGTGAGACTCCTTTCTCGTACACAGTTCTGTCTGAGAAAAAAATAGATAAACGAATTTCACTTTTACTTACCCCATTTTGGAACTTTGACTAATCCCATTGAGGTACCTTTTGTGGTGTCTGTGGCATATCCTTGGCTTTTTATGTTTTCTCAGTTCACTCCTTGAATTTTTTTTACTTCATTTATTCAAAGCCCTATATGTGTGGTAAATTCTTCCTACTATTATGATAGATACTATGAGAAGTTCAAATGAATTTATTACACAAGAAAGGGGGATTTAATATGTAGAGGTGGTTGGAAGGCACCACTGTTGGGTCTTGGTTTTTTTTTTCATTCTGTTGTCTCTGTCTATCTGTCTTGCTTTTTCCCTGTACTATATGACCGTTATTGTGTAGATATGCATCTCTTTACTCATACTCGAATTGTGTTTTGTTACTATAAAAATCTGAGGTCGCTTTTTCTATAGATTGATGGCATGAAACATTTTCCTTCCTATATCCTCAGTGAGTGTGGGTCCTTTCTACCCGACCCGTTCCTACCAGGGCTCTGCCATCAAAGCCAACGTGCGACCTTCACGGCCACAGTTCCAAATGTATCTTCATGCAGGTCAGCTGGAAGTGACCAAGGTATGGCTAGGACGTTTATTTGTGGGCTGCCTTTTTTGAGTGATTTGTCGTATATTTGCTCTCTTTACAAGGACAAACTTCGGCATGTATTCCAAAGTGTCAAAGTGTCTCTCTCTCTCTCTTTCTCTCTCCCCTTCTCCCTCCCTCCCTCCTCCCCCCCTCTCTCTCTCTCTCTCTCTCTCTCTCTCTCTCTCTCTCTCTCTCTCTCTCTCTCTCTCTCTCTCTCTCTCTCTCTCTCTCCCTCCCTCCCTCCCTCCCTCCCTCCAGACTGTTATTGTTACTGACAATGTGCAATGTTTTCAACTTTATTCTTGTATAAAATATTTATTAAGCATAAACTTATCTTGTAACATGTTCCAGGGCACGGATGAGGAGTATGACAAGGCTTTGGTCAACTACTACGAGCCATACCATCGCCTCATTGACCGCATGAGCCGCATGGCCATCAACCTTAAGATGCTCAACAGCGACCTCATCAACCTCTGTGAGTCATGCTAACACCAAAGGCCATGTGCAAAATAAAATCTGCCTTTGAGATAAAGTTCTTTTCGAACTTTACAGGTTTTTCTCCCCTCCTGCCAGAAACTTAACTTCATGTGAACTGTCTCTTTGTCCATACTTTAACTTCTCAACTGCCATGTAGATGAAGCTCCTAGGCCTCTATAATCTCCCACCCAGTGCTTTATGGATGTATCGCTAGCGTTGGTGAAAAGCTGAGTTTCATTAAATTGATATTTCAGTTATTGCTTACTTTTGCATAAAGGGCGTGACATCTTTTGTAAGCCTATTGTCTGCCAAGAGATCATATCTATACATAGACTATTTGACAGGAAATCAGGCTTTATAAGGTGTGGCAGTCACAATCAATGTGTTTAAACGGAAGGCTTGTTTGGCCTGAGTACTTTTGACTCGTTCACGTCATGGCTTGTTTAACACTGGTCTTATCAGTGGAAGAAGCCATCTCTTCATTTCTCTTTCTATTGATACATACAATTGGGCTCGGATAACTAAAATACATCAGGGATTGACAAATGTGTTTGACACATCATAAGTTGATTGAACCAATATAACAATATATTTTTTAAATATCGGTCAGGCCATGGCAAATTGTACGAGCTATCCATGAGTTTTTTGTGTTCGTGTTATCTCTCATTCTCTCTCATCTTTCTTTCTTCTCTCATTTTCTCTCTCATTCTCTTTCTCTCTCTTATTCTCTTTCCATCTCTTTCTTTTTTCCCCAGCAATCTCCCTCTCTATTTCTAATTTTGAAATAATTGAATGTCATTCCTTATTATTTAGTATTTAATTCTAATTGTGAAATAATTAAATATCACCGCCCAAATGTCCCCTGGATATTTCCTAGCCTTGATGTATCTTGATGTGCTTTCTTCCTGTAGATGCCATGGTAGCCTATGAAGGAGTACCCCTCCATCTGCCATACTTTGCCAAGCTGTGGAACGAAATCATGGACACCTCACAGGTAACAACTTCATCATCATCATCATCATCATTGCCTTTCTCACCCTGGATCACAGGGTATAGACCACAAACAAACACTTTCCACCTTTCCCTATAATGGGCCAGCCTCTTGATGTTATTCCATGTCTTCCCGCTTTTCTGTACATCAATTTCTGTGACTCTTCTCCAGATTCCATGTGGTCTTCCCCTTGATTTTTTACACTGTGTATTCCAATGTAACAACTTCAGTTCCCTATTTTTGTCAGCTTGAGGGTGAAACTCAAGATACATGCGAACCTGCGCTTATGGCTACACGTCCAAGACAATCACCTGTACAAATGATAGGTTTAACGTCATGAAACATAAATTGATTATTTGGTTGAGGGGTTGAAGTCTAGAAGAAGAGAGAAAGAAAACCACTGAGAGGAAACACCTCCACATATGTGTAGCACATTCTCATCCTCAGCTATGGGTGGTGGGTACTCTTGTGTGGTTTGCTCTTTCTTTCCTATCAAAGACCTGTCATCCTTTTCTCTGTTCCTTTTTATTTCTTTGCATGTTACTTTCTAGTAACCACTCTCATTATTGGTTGGCATTGGCTCTCATTTGACCCATTTATGTTGCAAGTGCTTTTAAAACTCGTACTAAATCTATACTCAGCTTTGATGTTCGTGTATGTGGCACAGGATACACACACACCCACACACAGAAGAGAGAGAGATAGAGAAGAAGAATTACTTAGAAGCAAATATATATGATTAAATAGGGTACATCTAGAGTCCCACATATTCTGTGACGTCAGTGGCTTAGTGGTTAGGCTACCGGACATGTAATCGTGAGGTTGCGGGGTCGGGGGTTCGAGCCGCGGGCCCGATGTTGTGTCCTAGGGAAAGACACTTTACACGAATTTTCCTCGCTTCACCCAGGTGGAAATGGGTACCCGGCCATAGACAGCGAAAGATCTTGTGAGTATGTTAGTGCTTTAGCACCTATAAATGGCTGCTTGCACTGTATGCTTCCCAGGAAGTTGAGTTTCTTTCAGAATGCTCTCAGGTCTGCTGGGGTAATAGTATAGATTGTGAAGCGCAAAGAGCTTGCTGTCGAGCGGGGATTTGCGTTATACAAATTCTATCTGTTATTATAATTATTATTCTCACTATTGCAGACTGCAGATCCGGACCACAACCTGGTCAACACCCTGTGCAAGTGTAACTCCTTCATCGACTACATTGACACAGTTCTCATCGACGAACGGCGCTCGCTCAACAATGACATCATCTACCAGTTCTTTCGCAACTTTTTCCCAAGGGTAAGTCCTCAAAGTTTTCTGGAGGGAACCACTGGTAGGTCTTACTTCTTTACTCTCTCTCTGTTGTTTCTGTCTATCTGTCTTACTTTTTCCCAAAACAAAATGATCATTATTGTGTCGATGTGCTTCTCTTTACTCAAACTCTTTATGTGATCATAATTTTGGGTTACAAGCTTTTTATTCCTTTTTTATTTCATAATTTTGTAACATGAAACCTATGTTGGTTACTTTTATAATAAATGTTTTGTGCTTGACTAGATTTCATTTGTTTGAAATGCTTTTTTCTTCTGAAATTTTACATTATTCCTACACTATCAGTCTGTCGATTTTACATTCTGCCACCCATCAATATGTCCTATCCTTAACAATTCCATTCATTTGTGGACTCATTATGTTCAACTCAGCTGCCGTTTTTCACTGCTCACGATATGACATCATCATCATCATTGCTTTACAGCAGAAAAAAAAAAAAAATACTGGAGATTTGAATGCAGTTGGGTATATTCAGTTAAAAGTTTGATGTTTCATCAACTCTGGCTTCATCAGGAACATAATAAATAAGGAAAAAAGACCCCGCTGTAGCAGCAAAGTGCTCACTATTTCATGTTTCGTTACGTGAGTTATCGTCATCTTCCTTGTTCGGTAGATTTTAAAAACAGACGAAGACAAGGATGTACCTTTGAAAGTGAAATTAGTAGTATAAAGGAAGAAAACATTCTTATTTCTATGTCTAATGTTAGATAAAGTTTCAACAAATTTATGGAAGATGAATAAGACGTTTCACCCATAGGGCTCTTCGTAGGAAAAAGATAATCATCATCATCATCCTGCATTCTCTGTGTAGGTCCATGAGCATGTGATCACTGACGGCGGTCAGAGTCTGGTCATGAACCTAGTGGCCTCCATACAGGCCGAGGCTGACGCCCTCAGGACCAACATGGCTGACAGAGACGTGATGCCCGTCCTCAACAGGCTTTTGGGGGTGAGTGGATTCTTTTTTTGTTGTTGTTGGTGTTGTTATTGTCAAGAGAGAGGTGTTGTGGCAAACATCAAGGCAAGCTCAGGAAGAGATTGCTTGGAAATTTTTTAATGAGTTAAAGGCACATTTTGTTGTATGATGGTTCTCAGCTGAATAGTTTTAAGTTATTTGGGAAGATTAATTTTGATGTTGAACCTAAGATTCTTGTTATATGAAACTTGCTGGGGCCATTCTTTTGTCTGTTTTGCTCAACCCACAGAAATTTTGTTTGAGAATATTTTTTTTTACTTGATCGAGAGAGAGATGGCCAACTATGTTTTATATGACAACTTTTTTGTCTCTGGATTTTCTTTTTAATCAATGAAATTTTTAGTTATTGTCATAATTTTTCTTTGTGTTGTGTTTACAAGGATCTGTGGGCCTTCCTGTTAAAGTCTTAAGTACATAGTCTAATGGCAGTAGTTTATGTTACAATTTTTTTTCCTTGGAGACTTTTCATATTTGATACTACAGGTGATGTTGAGACATGGTAGAAATGCGGCTATGTCGTTTTTTTCGTAGCTTTAAATGATGATTGTGTATTAAAGATGCCATTTCCTTTAGATGCAGTTCAACGCTAACCATTGAATGAACACCTAGAAGTCAGTTATACCCCCGGGGGCGGTGCTGCTAACTGAAGTGTCTTTAGGCCTTTCCCAAAGGGGGTACATTAACATGTTCTTGTGCACAGTTAAATTGTAAAATGTCATGCTCATAACTGTACCTGAACTGCAACAGGGGACGGCTGCTTTTTCTTTCCTAATCGCTACCATC
Organism: Aplysia californica; assembly: GCF_000002075.1. NCBI lineage: Eukaryota > Metazoa > Mollusca > Gastropoda > Aplysiida > Aplysiidae > Aplysia > Aplysia californica. The sequence continues at coordinate 335,024 of NW_004797684.1, forward strand.
GTCATTTTCCTCTACTTCTTTTGTATGTTTATCACACTCTGTGACCCGCTATTTCCGGGGTGCCTTGATAGTCGAAGCAGACTTTGTGCTGTTGAAGCTAGAGAGGTGAGCAGAGTAAGCCTGATTCCCTTTAAGGACTTTTCTGTTGACATCCTCCCTTTGGCGCTCATGTGACCTTATGCAGTTGCGAGGGCCGTAAAACCTCTACTAAAATAAACGAAGTCAGTTACAATTTGTTTGATTCATTTGCATGATTGTTGCTGCTTCGGCCTGTCTATATGGCAAAAAGTTTTTTATCAGCTGTGTTTTGTCGCTGTATAAAGTATTTCTGATATCTGGGAAGGCAGGTAGGTAGGTGCTACGCGGGTCACTAAGTTCAGAGCAGGTAAAGAGATTGTGTTATACTGTTTCATCCTGGCAGTCACGCAACGGGCAGTTAGGTGGGGTATCCTTGCGGATCCTATTTAGGTTGGAATTCAGTGGGATTAGCTGTGTTCGCAGGCGAAAAATAGTGACTTGTTCTCTTCTACTGAGGGAATTTAGTACGTCTTTTGAGTTGGGAGCAGTCATGCGTGCAAATACAGCTCTTCCAGTTTTGCCCAATGCCAATCCAATGTCTTATCACTGAATAAGTTGCTTAATCTTTACACCACACCATTCTTCGTATATCTGCTGTAATATTTGGTCTTCGTCTCGTGTCTCTAAGGAACTACGGGCCCTTCAGCTGATCCTCTCGGTGCGGCCCCGCCAGCAGCCCAGCCCGCTGCTGCCCAAAGCCCTGCGCTCGATCCTGCGCAGTGGCCGGCTGATTCAGCAGCACCGAGCAGACATGATGGCCGCTGCTCAGGCCAGGGCAGACGCTGAGGCTGCCCGCCGGGAGCGCGAGGAGAGGAGGAGGAAAGAGGAAGAGGAGAGGCAAAGACAGGATATGGTGGATAAAGAGATGGAGGAGGATAAAAGAGTGGATGATGGGGAGGATGAGGAGCCTGTGGTCCGTCGTAGAAGAAAGTCGTCCAATGTGGAGGGAGGAGAGAGTCTAGGTGAGTGCAGGCTCCTGACTTCATGGCTATTTCTTTACATGCTTTTTAAAAAAATAAATAAAATCAATTTTTGACGACAAGTAACTGAGCTGTATAGGCTTGTGCCGTAGTCTAGACAGCATTTTAAAATATTGCATTAAAAAAATTTTTTTTTTTATATTTGTCCCTTTTTTCTTGTACACTGTAAATTGGTTTTATTTTAAAGATCTGATTTTCTCTGTCTTTCACAGCTCAGTTTTATCTGAATAACTGACTTTTGTTATCTTATACTGCTCAGTTTTTTTAATTCAGAGTATCTGACTTTCTGAGTGTTTTGCAGATTAGTTTTGCCCTGAAAGTCGGACTTCCCCTGTGTGATACTGCTCAATTTTGTCCTGAAGATCTGACATTCCCTGTACGATACTGCTCAGTTTTGAATTAGAACTTCTGGTTTTCCCTATGTTGTTCTCCTCAGTTTTATCCGAATAACTGACTTTTCTTATGTTATACTTCTCAGTTTTTAACACATTACACCCTAAGGGCCTGGACGGGAAGTCCATTGTTAGATCCTAAGCAAGGGGAAAGAACCCACCTCCCGTGAATACAAGCGTTTAAAAAACACATTTTAAAAATACTAAACAAATTCCAAAAATCCGGAAAAAATAAAAGTTAAAAAGAAAACTGAATGTAGTTTCAGAAAAATATAACTTTATGTATGCGCAAACTGTTGGAAATGTTCTAACTTTAGTTCAATCGGGGTGTCTGACCCGTCACTCTCACTCTCAGCCTCGCGGTCGGGCCCTAGATCTAAATTCTATAATTTCTCTGTCTGATCAATCGGAATCGCCCCAAACTCTTCCTACAACGTTTTCATCAAAATCTGAGCCATCTGATTTGTCACATGCTCGTTTTTGCTCAAATCCATCGTTATTTCTGTTTTCGAACTCAATTGTGTCGCTTTTCAACAAGTCGAGGCACTTTCGAAGTGTCGGTAACGCGATCGCACTTCGATCAGCTCTAATACTAACACTACTGGCCTGAAAAATTTCGTTTCGGTATCAAACGAAAGAAGAAACTTTTTGCTATACTATGCAAATCAAAATCCCGGCCCCAGAGTCTCGTCAAGGCGAGACTTTCGTTTCTAAAGACGCTGGGTCGGCGCGGGCGGTTCCGGGCGAGTCAGAGTGGAGCGCGTAAGGGAATTCACGGGCGATCCCGGGCGAGTTAGGGTGTAATGTGTTAAAAAGTATATATTTCAAATCAGAATATCTTACTTTCTCTGTTAAACTGCTCAATTCTATTCTGATGATCTGGCTTTCCCTTCGTTATACTGCTCAATTCTGTTCTAAAGATCTGACTTTATCTGCATTATACTACTCTCCAGGTGCCACACCCTGCAAACGTGCCCGCTCCCGAAATGAGGAGACGGAAGATTGCGAGTCCCCGACTTCAGAGCCTGCCGATCGAAATGTGGACATTATGACTCCTGTAGCAGAGGCCAACAGCTCACTGGAGGATCCCTTTGTTCCTGAGGATGAAAATAAGCCAGCTGCTTTACAGGTGGATGAGGATCCGCTTGTTGAACAACCCAACTCCAAAATCAAATGTGAAGTCGAGAAAGCGGCGGCTTCTGATCAAGAGGCTCAGTCGAGTGATTGTGGTGGTGCTCTAAAGGACAAATCAGAGGATGCCAGCACGTCTCAGACGGAAAATGTCACAGAGGCAGTATCCCCTCAGAAAGAGGCAACATCTGTCCCACCCGCCTCTGCCGATGAACATCAAGAAGTGGAGGCATCGTTGTCATCATCATTGGCTCCCTCTCCTTCAGATAGGTCATCCGGCAAGGCAGACGACGGACAGGCTGAAAGAAGGGACAGTATGGAGTGCCTTCCGTCGACGTCGACCAATGTGCACAGCATCTCTGAGCCGGGGCCCAGCACTAGTAAGGGCCCTGCCTCGGCCGCTGCGGCTTTTGTTTTGAGCGAGAGCAAGAGGCTGGGGGGCGACAGGACTGCCCTGGATTCCGGTCACATCCCTAATGTGATGGTGTCGAGACCGACAAGCATGTCTCTGGGAGGGGCTGGGTTTTCCGGTGCTAACGGCGCACAGCGTGGGATGGCCTCCTCAGGAGAACCTGTGTGTGGGGGGCCCAGTGTTCGGTCCCAGGGCCCAGATCTATGTGAGAAAGTTGTGAAGAGTGCTGAAGCGGTGCTAGCCCTTTTGTCTCATTTGCACCCTGATACAGGGTAGAGGCGGTGAATTCCTCTATGTGTGTCTTTGTGTTGTACATATATGTGCAATGTGTTGATTTGTCAAACAGAAAAAAAGAGATATTATGTCCATACACACATGTCGTGTAAACTGTAAAAATTGGTAGGTTCTCACACTGCAAGTCTGGTTCCAAGATTGTGTGTAGAGAAAAACATGCAAAGTGTAAGAGCGTTAATGTGAGAGAAGTTACAGTTACAGTGAAAGTATGGGAAGATATGTATTATCTCAAAGAAGAAAAACATTTCTTTTTGTTGTGAGTGATTTGTATATTCGTGGTCTAAGTCTGTCTTACAATTGCAAAACAAGTCTCCGGAGAGGGTATATGTGCATGTGAGTGAAATAGAAGGCCTGAAAATGTACACCCCACAAAACCCAGTGTTAACTCCTCCAGCACAGTGGATGTACGTGCACTATGTAGAATTTTGAGCCTGCCTAATGAGAGTCTGGGTCATGAGCAATTCCAAAAACCTGACCCTCCCACCCCTTCAAAAGGAAACAAAGACGTAGAAATTGCAAAATAGTTTGTTAGAGATTAGAAAGATAATACTTGTGCCAGTAAAAAAATTTAAAGCCATATTATCAGCTAACAGTTTGTAGGCTTGCATATACTTTGTTTGGGAAATTGCCAGCTAAATATGTAAAGAAAACATCATCAATCGTATAACAGCCATTTAGTATTAAGATAGAAGCAAACAGAGGGAAAGAAAAATAGTTTGAAATTGTAAAGAGAATCCCATCAACAATATAACCATCATTTAGTGCTTGGTAATTAACGTTCATCTCCGACTGAACAAAGCCTAATGAGATGAAAACTTCACAAAACGACCCAAGTTCAAGAATGCCCCATCTGGGATTTGAACCAGAGTCATCCACTCTATAGTCCAGACTGATACCAGCTGAGCTAACGGAGCGCACAACAAAGGGAAAGTCTTCCATTTTCCCCAAAATATGCTCCATTGATAAGGTAAGCTTCTTGAAAAAAATGTAACCCAAGTAAAATCAATAATTGCCATTTGTATGACATTTAAAAAATTGTTTATGACACCATTGAACAGGGTGTGATAAGCAAGTCCGGTTTTTGGAATTGCTTTGAATGAATGCTAAGACAAGAAATATGTGTTGGTGGAGTACAGGAGAGAGAGAGAGGAGAAGAGAGAGAGAGAGAGAGAAGTGTGAATGCAGTGCCAACTTTGTGCAGCCTTATCTGCAGTCATGCATGAGACAAGCATTGTGAATTCTAAGAACATCTAAATTGTGTGTTGTGTATGTTTGTGTATATATATTTTTGTGCAGTGTGTGAAATTTGTACACTCGCATATTGTGAGCTGTAGCAGACATGTGTATAAAGAGAGCTTGTGCATTGTGTGAGTGAGGGAGAAGTAAAGAGTGATTGAGGTGGGGAGCACACCAATGTATGTAATGCAAAAATATCATGAAGTCGAAGAACATTGGTGAGCCTTATTAAAATGGTGTACAGAGTGAGGGAGGGTTTGTCGGAAGAACGAGACATTCGTTGCTTTTTTTTTGTTTTTGTTTTTTTGTAAGAGGAATCTGCATTGTGACTACACACTGATGCCCCCATTAGTGCCAACAATTCTTAAGTAGAATACGGGGACGGTCCAGTGTTTGATGTTATATATTATTTTCCCTTGTACATGCGTTGTTGATGAATATTCATGAACTGTCTATACGTAGAAGGTCCCTATGTGGAGACTGGTTGTAAATCTCTGAACTATAGTGAGAAAGGATATTGGTAACAGAAAGGGGGGGTGAGTATGACAGTATTCATTTTATAAATCTGACTGGAAGAATTTTGTCCAAGAAATATGGGCAGATTTGAATCAAGTTGTAAGTCAGAGATTTTTTAAATTTTATGTAAGAAAAAAAGAGTTTGGTGTAGAGGTGTGTGCTCATTTTTTTAATGTGCTCAAATTTGATGTATAAATTGGTTTGATAATTTGTTGTAATTTGACAGAAAAAATATTTAATGAGAAAGTGAATGTTGAAAGTTTGGTTAAAGATGACAGATCTGAAGTAAAGTATGGTGAACATTTCAGTGTGAACAATTAAGGGTGAATGAACTTCTCATTGCACATTGTTCTGAAACGTATTCCTTGCTCACCGTCATCTTCTTCATCATCAGTTAAAACCCTCATTTGCTGAGTGCATAAGCTATCCCACATGCTCACTTTTATTGCGGGACACAGTCTGCATCATTTTGTATGGTCATATAATATGTTACACTCAGTAAAATTCTGTTGACAGACGGTAACAGAAATTTTTTGTGGTAAGAATATTTCAGAACCAAATACAGGAGGTTGTGCCCCCATATATATAATTTGATTTTATTGTGTTCTTTTCTTGGGGAGGGGTGGGGTCCTTTTTATATACGTGTGAGTGGTTGGGAAAGTATTTTTATTTTATTTTAACCGTTTCCTGTTCACGTTCTTCACCAGTTACTGCCAACCATTTGTAACTTTCTATATTTCTATGTATATGTACGCAGCAGCCTTCCAGTGTTCAGTTTTTTGGGCTTAATGAAAGTAAAACTAAAAGCATGGAATGCCAATGCCGGTTCTGACATAATGTCCTTGCTTGCAATGAAAAGAAGACTAAAGTCAAATACCAGAGATTTATTTTTATCATCACCAAACTTACCTTTGAGGAAAACCCTGTGAGAAAAATGATGTATAAGCCTGCCCAGATAGAACACGGGCACACCATTTTTTTCCAGCCGGACTAGGCTTGGTAGAACTAAAACACTGCATTTTATTTTAAACACTTTTTTGGTGGCTGGGTTGAACAGGAAAGGGCTAAAGGTAACACTTGTCTGTGCCAGGCTTTTTTCCAGCCTTGTGCGATGTGATTAGCTCTGCACACCTTTTTGTACTTTTTTGCAGACTGGATTTACTTTGCATAGTAAAAAAAAAAAGCTTTTGTTGTGAACTTTTGTATTAAGATGCAGTGGCAAATGTAACATCCCTTGAAAGTAAGAGTACAAGCAGTGTGGTTGTGTGTCGGTTTGGGCGAATGTAAGGGAGAGTGATTGTGCTTGCGATACCAATCATTGACCAATGTGCTGCTGGGTTTTATCAGCCACTTTCTGTGTGGCGTTGGCTGCACATCAACAGGGCATAATGTGCTACACACTTGACAGACAAGTCGGCTTTATCAGTAATTTGTTGTGAAAAAAAAAAATTTGCGAGTGGCATGTTGTTTTGGGGGTTTTTTTGTCTGCTCTCTATGCTGAGCGCATCTGAGCTGACATGGGTTTCTATTTCAGAATCTCTGACCCTAGACCCAACAAATAAAGCAACTGTTTCTATTTTGAATTTGTTCTTATCTTTTCTTCTTTCGTTTTCTATTTGATAGTACATGTCTACTGTTACTGTTTGTTCAAGAAAAGGAAACCGTCATTCCCTGTACTGCGAGTGTTGGTGAATTATCTTTGAAGTACAGTCAGATCTCGTTTCGGTCCTATATGTCTTATCATTCAAAGGTCCTGCCACTTAATAAATAACCTAATAGTGTGTATGGAAACTTTAAACTAAACTCGTAAACACTTGCTTTAAACCTTAATTGAGACACCCCC
>NW_004797684.1:342163-380555 GCF_000002075.1 Aplysia californica
AACACTTCCACATTGGTGACCCTGTCTGTCCATCTGATCCTCAGTAACTTTCTTAGACGCCTGTTCAAGAAAACCTGGTTCCTCTTTATGTCTTTATGCAAGTCTGTGATGCGTTCCAAGTCTCTTATCCATACAACAGGACCGACTTCAGATTTGAATTGAAAATCCTCAGCTTTGTTCGAAGTGAGATAGCTCTGGTCTTCCAAATCCTATCCAAAGATATGAAAGCAACCTATGCTTTTCCAATGCGGGACTTCATTTCAGCACCTGTTCCTCCCTCTCTGTCAATTATACTCCCAAGATAGCAGAAGGATTCAACGTCTTCTAGTGCCTTTCCTTCTATTGTGACCTCTTCCCTTCGTTGTGCATCTGCCCTTAGGACCATTGACTTTCCGGGGTGGACCCTCAATCGAACAGACTCCGATAGGCCGTTTAATACTGAAGTCTTTGTTTGCATCTGTTCCTGGGTATGCGACGGAAGTGCCAAGTCATCTGCAAAGTCCAGATCATCCAACTGTCCATGGGGTCCACTATATACCGTTTCTATGTCCTCTGGTGGTTTCCTTCATCAGCCAGTCGATTGCCAAGATAAAGAGGAAAGGGGATAGTAAACATCCCTGTTTCCCACCGGTCTTGATGTCAAAGCTGTCAGTGAGCTGACCATCATGTATAACCCTGCAACTTGTCCCTTTGTACATGCTCCTGATGAGGTTAACCAATTTCTGTGGGATTCCGGAGGATAATATTAGAACCATGTTATTTATACACCAACATCATGCTTTTACGTTATTGTAAGGTTGGCGGGATAATCAGGTTTGCCTACCTCTTTGAATCATAGAATTCTTATACAGTCGACCACCAAAGAATTGTCAGGGGAGTGAGAAAAAGATCTATTTATCCGAAGTTCAACTTAACCACCGGGATTACAAAATCAAGGTAGGAGTGTATATAATATATATATATATATATATATATTTTTGTATATTTTATATATTTTTTTTATATATATATATATATATATATATAAATATACATATACATATACATACATATATATACATATACATATATATACATATACATATATATATATATATATATATATATATATATATATATAAATATATATATACATATACATATATATATATATATATACATATACATATATATACATATACATATATATACATATACATATATATATATATATACATATACATATATATACATATACATATATATATATATATATATATATATATATATATATATATATATATATATATATATATATACAGAGCTGGTTGTAGCGGAGTACAAGTACTCCGGTACTTGTACTTACGTTACAATTTTCGGTACTTTTACTGTACTCCGGTACATTTTTGAAACCAGTACTTTTACTGTACTCCGATACTTTTTATAAAAGTACTTTTGAGTACTTTTAAAGTACATTTTCAGTACTTTTGAAGCTTAATGAAATGGAAAGTGCCGGCATTTCTGATCATAATTTACGGAACAAACACCCGGGCAGGCACAGCCGATCAACCAAGAGTTAAAAATTGAGATCAAAGAACGGCCCGTCGCGTCAAAGATCAGCCACTATCGTGAATGTGATCACAAGCGTTGTAAAACTCCATGAAACGGTACAGTGTTTGCTCCAGACGGGATCACACCAAGGTGTGAACTGACCGATGCGTTTCTTTTCCCCGAACACCGCACTCGCATCTGAGCTCACCACCTAAACTTACATCACTCACTGGGTGGGTAGGGCCTACACGTTCGCTTCAGGCGAGATCACATCAAACTGTGAACTCTTCCCTGATCATTGAAAGCAGTTTTTCTCTATTCCCGAATTTGCGAGACAGCCTTAATTTTAATTGGTGTGACCACAACGCAATGATGCGTAAAGACAAAGTAAAGGCGGTTGGGGGGGGGGGGGGGACTCAATCATAGATGGAAAGCTAAAATTGTAGGACAGGTGAAGGGGAGGGGCAACTGGATAAACGTAGATAAAGATCTCAAGACTCACGATAGGCTAATGAGTGTGTATATTATATGCCACTGTGGTTGGTCATCAAGGTTGACCACTATTTGCTCGCCATATGTCATAAATCCACCTAGGGGTCACGTCAGTTCATGGGTCATTGTAGATTCTTCCGTGGCTTCGTCGGCTGAGATCCCATATTTTTCTTGCTTCCGAGCACTGGGGTCTTAGGCGGAGACTACTGTAGTAGAGAATCTTTGGTTTTACTACACTTACTAAACTCTAGGAAACTATTGTATTTTGGTTTGCCTTGGGCGCTGTGGACCACACAGTGTTACCAAAATCTGTCTTACCACTATAATCAATTGAAACTGAAACTGTGTTCTCAATGTATGTAACAATTTTTGAGGCTACCTAAATTTCTTTTTAAAACTTTTTTTTTGGTGGTTTTTGCTTAAGGCTACTGTGATTCCTTGAGGATTTGTTAATGAAGAATTCAATGCACTTTTCCATAAACTTCTATGCTGGCCATTTTCATCAATTTTCTGTTTTCTTAAGAGCAACTTTGTATCTACATTTCAAATTTGGATACTTTTTCGGTAGAACTTTCCGACCTTTTGGACTGACTTAGATTTGATAACATTGTCTTGCTCAAACATTTTCTATTCATAATATCACTTACCCACTAGTTGTGTCAGTTTGTTTGGGGTTTTCTTTTTTCAATTTCACGGACCATTTCCACCTTCGTTCAGTGCGTACATAGTATATTCAAATGTTTTGTATACTGTTTACATTTTTAGTAATAAATAGCCTAATTTGTCAAGTTTACTGGATATGTTATTCAATCATAAGCGCTGAAGTGTTTTAGCATATTAGCAGAAAGTACTCATAAGTACTTTTTTAAAAAGTACTTGTACTCAAGTACATTTTACAGGAAAGTACTTTTACTGTACTTAAGTACATTTTTTAGATTGTACTTAAATTTGTACTTAAGTACTTTTTAAAAAGTACTTTAACAGCTCTGTATATATATATATGGGTATGTGAGTGACTGAGTGAGAGAGACAGAAAAATGGAAGCATAAACTGGCAGCAAAACTCTAACAAAACTAACATAACATGAGAAGATTATATATGGTATTCCGATGAGGCTCTGTTATTGCGATAACTTTTAATAGACAAAGAGTAGGAAAAAACGGGGATTTTAAACATCCTTGTTATTACCGGATCCCTGTTATTACCGGGCCTATTATATATATGGTTTCCACTCTATAACTTTTAAAGAGTAAAAGTACTTGCTGGGACTCAGGACTTCAGAAAGTGAACGTTGTATTTGAGAGGCATTTTCAGCTGAGAACATATGGAGGTTTTACTGTATTTCTTATTATCTAGCAGTGTTCCATGCCCTATAGCCTTGGGGGTAATGAGGGGAGGAGAAGTGGAAGTAACAACAGACAAGGTTATTGCATTGTGATGTCACACACACACTTCTCACTGTTTCAAGGAGAGATACTATGTTATGTAGGTCTAAGCGTAAGAAGGGAAGACCTAAGATGACATGGAGGCGAGTGGTATCAGCGGAAATTGAAAAAGCGGGGACATCATGGAAACAGATAGAAAAGGATGCTCAGGACAGGCTTCGCTGGAGTACTGTTGTTGATGGCCTGTGCTCCACTGGGAGTAAAAAAGGGCAAGAGAGAGATTGCGAGTTGATTTGCCCTACGTAATTAGAACCACCTTAAATTTGCACCCGTGGGAAAAAAGGCACTTCAACTCAAGCGTGTTTACATTTGAGTAAAACTCAACATATAACAGTTGGGACCGACCCGAGAAAAAGATAAACTTAACTGAAGATCAACTCAACACAAGTGGAGTCGACTGTATCTATGATTATCATTATTAGCCAAATTTTTGTCGTTCTCACTCCACATTCTTTGTTAGCCATTTACCTCCTGGAGATTTGTCACGACGCATACCCCAAAATATTATCAAAAGTCAGGAAAGCAAGCAACATCTCACTGCGCACCAAGATTTGACTTTTTAACTCCAACGTCAAGTCTGTGCTCCTCTACGGCTGCGAAACTTGGAAGACAACGAAGACAGTACTGAATATGGTCCAGACTTTCATCAACAGATGTATGAGGAGTATTTTAAGAATTAAGTGGCAGGAAAGAATAAGAAATGAAGAGCTGTGGGAAAGGACAGGACAAAGGATATAGAAGTAGAAATAGGACTAAGAAAGTGGCGATGGAGGGGACACACCTTAAGAAAGCCCAGCGGAAACATCACAAGACAGTCACTGCAGTGGAACCCACAAGGAGCACGAGGCAGGGGTAGGCCACGGGAAACATGGAGGAGATGCGTGGAAAGGGACATGAGAGAAATGAAGCTCACTTGGAACGAGCTTGGAAGGATGGCTCAGGACAGAGATAAATGGAAGGAGCTTTTATGTGGCCTATACCCTGCCAGGGGTGAAAGGCATTGATACCCCAAAATCCTTGGAAAGGGAGATAATCTTCAAAGAATATAATTCATAGATTATTAAATAATTCATTTTTATACAGATTTCTTTACAAAATGATCGGGGAAAATGGAGCTATATTAGTAAAAGAATATTGCTTCTAACCAGACAGTTTCCGTTGCAGTACACTATGGGCAAGTTATTTATTCCTCCCTTCCATTATAGTTGTGTATCGGGTTTTTCTTCGTTACACATTTCATCGAACTAAAAAATAACCAACTCCTCTTGCGATGTAAAAATACCCTATATAACAGTAGACCAAGAAATGAACTTTCGTGTCTTTGTTTGGCTGTTTGGTTGAGATCACTTCACGGGCTGATTTTGTAAGTTATTTTAAAACTTTCCCTGGATTTGCCCAAGTTTCAACTCCATCCCACCGGACAATTCATCATAATATTTACTTTTTAAATTCACACACGCACTAATTCTGGGCCAATTTAGACCATTCAAAAACTCCCTCAATAAAAGAACTCTATTTATGCTATATATAGCCTCTATTTCAGTCAATTCTTATCGGACAGTATTCCTAGACCTGAAAGAAACGTAATACCACAGCAGTGTCGCGGGTTCAGCAATTGAAACGCAGCGCAACACCATTCTTGGTGTGAATGGATAGACTCCGCGCAACGCTGCTCTAAGAGTTAAAAGGTTACATTAAAACGGTTGTGCAACAGTTTTAAAAAAATTCATGAGACATTTGGATTACAAGACAAGTCTGTACAATTGTACAAGGTGATATCCCTGTCATTAATATATTTATACATGAACTGAAAAATTTTGCACAATGAGTCAGGTGTCTCACAATTCAGTTTCCAATCTTTTGTTCTGCAACCACATGCCCTTCAACCAAATGCCCTCTCTATAAGAAACCATGTCATAAATCAAGACCTTTGAGACATGTAGAAAGACACACAAAATGATCATTGCGCAAGAAAGCTAAACACCAAAGATGGTAGCGAAAGTGTTTTTTCATCAGTTTATTCAAAAACATGTTGCAGTATGAGAAAAAAAACAACAACTAAAAAAACCCATTCTATATAATAACACAATAAAATCACATCCTTAAAGACAAGATTCGACTTCCTTCATCCATGGATAGGGACACAATGTCTGAGTAATAAAAAAAGAGGACATATTGAAAAGCATTTCTGTCTTTAAAGTCTAAAGAGGGATAGAATAACTTTTTGAGCCCCATTTAAAGATGCTTTCAGCAAAAGAAAAAAATTCTACGAACACAAAAGGCATAGGCTTACATATGGTCTTTTGTTGTAAAAAAGACTCCTAATACAAGGCAGCTTGAGAGAACCAGTGTATGCATGTTGTTGAACATGCATCTGTGAATGTGTGTGAGTGCGTGTGTTTGTACAATTGTGCGTACATTTTGTGTGTTTTCGACCAATCTAGGGAATAAAGCCCTAGAAAATGTGTAGAATGTGGAAGTGCTCAGGGCAGGTACACATTGGACTAGGGCACATTCAGAAGTTTTTGTCTGGAGATCCCTGATATTGGTCTAGACTTCTAACTACTAGAGGTAATTTGGAGGTGAGAGGGGAGGGGGGGGAGTGTTGGCAGACAGGGGTATTCAATATAAACAGCATCCTCAATCATCAGTAACTATGGCGTGGGGGAGGGGGAGGCAGGCAGAATGGCATTCAATAATACAAGCAGTGTGTTGCTTATTAGCCAGAGAACAGCTCCATCTCCACCAACCTTGAGGAATGGGTAGGTCTCTCTCTGCTAAGAAGCAAGAAACACCTTCCCTACTCATTCCACATCAATCAGTCATTTCTATCACTTTTTATTTTAAAAAATACCTGCACAACAACATTAGCGTCTAAGAATCCTTGGCATTTCCACAAATCATGAAGAACCACACACATATCATGCTCTAGCAATACACCATTCAACATTATTTAACATGTACTCGCTCAAGATGAAAGGATGATTCATGAAAAAACAAAATATAAATACAAGCCTGGATGGTGATGTGTATAATAACCTACTCAAAAGCGTGTTTAGCTGTCAAAAAAGTCGCCCCCCAAATCCAAATATCTGTCGCATTCGATCCCAGTAATTGACCTTCCAGCCGTCTCTCGTCTTGTCCAGTTCCAGGTCAGGGACGCCCGTCTGCTTCAGGGATAGCTGCGTGGAGCCGTCCTTATCTTTCAGCTCAATGGTCACCTCAGAGTAGTGCTCATCGGGCCAGGACTTGACCCGCCACTGCTGGACAATCTTCTGGTCTGGGACCTTGTTGAAAAAAAATAATGCAACCCAAAACATGACAATCTTCTGGTCGCAGACCTTGAAAAAGTAAAGAGAAACAAACCCCCCACTCACACCAAAAGAATACAAAACACAAAATACTACAAAACTTTACAATTTTCTGATCAGGGACCTTAAAAAATTATTTTTGAAACTCAAAAAACTATACCATTTTGTTGATCTTTTCATCAAGGTGCCACACAGCAACTAGTGAAAATACAATTGAAAAACACTCAGAAATAGTCATAGCATTTCTTAAATTAGGACCAAACTTTCAAACCACAAAGATAAACTCACTCTGGCAATAATCAAATTACAACCGTGATATTGATATATATTGCTTAAAGCTATGAGACAAAAAGAGTAACAGAAAAGAAGAAGCAGGCTACACTAGAATTAGACCTGCATGTGAGCCTCAACCAGATTGTCTGAAAATTTGACGCAACCCCCCCCCAAGAGATTTTGTCAATTTTGTGGGTGTCATAAGGAAGGACTTCCGAGTAACGAGCGACAACCCCAACAATCACAGTAAAGAAGAGACCTAACTCTAACCCTACCCCTAGGCCTACCCCAAAAAAGAACCTGCAACAGGCCTCATGTAAGAAGGCCAGCACAAGTCCAAAATTTTAAAAAAATATTAAAATTTACAACCACACTCCAAAACAAACAAGGAGCATAATATGGCATAGTATAATTATATGGCCTACATCTACATTGCTTTAATAGGGTTTGATACAATAACACTTGTACAATAGAATTGAAATATGAATCCTCCATATGGATCTAGAAATCTAAATATATCTAGATCTAGATCTAGATCTAGTAGAACAAGTGAATAGGAATAGGCCTTGAACTAGATCTAGAAATCCGCACCCGATTCCGAACAGAGGGACTCAGCCGAGTCTAGAATCTAAATAAATAAATAATTCACGCACCTGATGAAATGCTTTTTACCAACATTAATATTACAGCACAACCTATGATAGGGTTTGACACAATAGAAATGGAATATGAATCCTCCATTGAGGTCTATAATGATCTAGATCTATATAAATCTAGATCTAATTCTATTAGAACAAGTGAGTCGGACTTGAATGAATCCACATGACCTGAACAATTGAATTAGTCAACAAACGAAATTCAAAATGGCAGCTCGAGCACGAAACTGAAAGTAGATAATTTAGGTCGTCGTCCTTTTTCGTGTTCGAATTTCTACTCAGGTTCCGACAATTATGTTGGAAAAGCCGATGTCGGCAGTCGGCGCGAAAATGAAAGTGCCGACAAAGCCGACGGGAGAAAAAGGGGGCGCTGGCAGTCGGCCAGGCCTCGCACTACGCAAATTGTCATTGACTGATACAGGTGGGCCTAGCGATAGCATCGGCCGGCTCGCGATTGTCAGATTTCAGACGATTGTCGGCAAACATGCAGGTCTATAGAATGTCGCCTGTTCAACCTCCCGCCCAACTTACTGATACATAGCTGCCAACATTTTAAAACTACAACAACAAAAAAAGACACTACCCACGTAGCCACTCAAGATGTTGGGTACTGGCCCAGTAAGACCCCCTCCAAACCCTTCACACATTTTTTCTACATTCAATAAATTTGTGTTCAACAGATAAATAGGTCTATGGAAACGATCACAACTACAATTGACCTATCGGCTTTGTTTTCAATATAATCCCCAAATCCAATCTTGAAAGTTCATAATTTTTGTTCAGCATTGGCAACTCTGTGAGATGCAATAAAAGAAAACAAAAAATATGTATTTTCCAATAGGAAAACGAACTTCCATACTCGGACATACAAAAATGTAGTATCATTAGTATTAAAATTAAATTATATTTTTCGTACTGGTTGGCAGCTGTGCAAATATGACATAATGATGCTGATATGTACATTCACAATCACTTTTATTGAAACATAAACATTATCCAATGAAACTAAAAAAGAGTACACAGGTTGTTTTTTCTTAAACCAAAATTTCATATTTTGCAAGAGCTCTTTTGACAATATTGTTCATAAAGCACTACAGGGTTGGGTTGATTTAAATCAGGTTGATTTAAATCAGTTTATTTTTTTTATTTAAATCAACTTGATTTTTAAAATAAAAATCAGTGATTTAAATCATTTTTTTAAAATTTATTTTTATTCAGTTTTTACACATTTCAACATTCAGAATTTCTTTCCTTGGTTTCATAAAACAGATATAAGGTTTAGTAGACTAATATAATCATGCTTAAAAGTCTGCTTTCCCCCCCTTTCACTATAAAATAATACAGTATTCAATTAACTTTTTTTTTCCAAAATTGAAATCAGAGCTGTGTTGATTTAAATCAGTTGATTTTTTTTATTTTAATCAACTTGATTTTTAAAATAAAAATCAGTGATTTAAATCACTTTTCAAAAAAATGTATTCAGTTTTTACATATATTTAAACATTCAGAATTCCTTTCCTTGGTTTTATTAACCAGATATAAGGTTTCGTAGACTAATATAATCATGCTTAAAAGTCTGCTTTCCCCCCTGTCACTGTAAAATAATACAGTTCTCAATTTACTTTTTTTCATAATTGAAAACCAGGGTGGGGTTGATTTAAATCAGTTGATTTTTAAAAATTTAAATCAACTTGATTTTAACAATAAAACTCAGTGATTTAAATCACTTTTAAAAAATGTATTCTGTTTTTACATCTTAAAACATTCAGAATTCCTTTCCATGGTTTTATAAAATAGATTCAAGGTTTAGTAGACTAAAATAATCATGCTTAAAAGTCTGCTTTCCCCCCCCCCCCCCCCCCCCCCGTCACTGTAAGTAGTAAAATAATACTGTATTCAATTTACTTTTTTTTCATAATTGAAATTAGCATTTTCTTTTTCTTTTTAGACGAACACAAGCGCGCGCACACACACACACTGTAATAAAATGCATATTTATCTCATAATTACCCCCCCCCCCCCTTCCTTTTAGACTGACATTTTCTTCATTTTTTGTCTGTAGCCATAATTCACTGATATAGCAGATAAAGGCTTTCTAAAATTGCAGTTGCTTAAATTAATCATTAGTTAAAATAAAGACAATGCATTTTGCACTAAAAGAACTTACTTTTAGCCACCCAAAATCCCAAACTGTGTTGACATTTTTTTTAAAAATATAAAATATCCTATGCGATTTAAATTTTTTTAAATCTGACTTAATTTTTTTAAAATCGATTTTTTAATTTTTATTTTAAAAATATAAAAAATCACCAACCCTGAAGCACTATCATCTTTATTGCTAATCCAGTCATTGCTGAGCTCATATCATTCAGGCTGATGCCATGTCACACAGGACTAAGAACAGAAAATGCAGAGGTAGATATGAGATGAAAAAACTTCTAAAGGGCCGACAAATTTGTGACACACCAAACCAGAAATCATCACTTACCAAATCCACAAACTGGCCCACAATGTTTCCTCCAGCCAGAGAGAATCGCTCACCCTTGGCTGGTTCAAACACGATGTCACTCCCCATGTAGGCCTCCACCATCTACAGAGGTACAAAAGTTAATTGTCAGGCCAGTGTGTAAAATATACGGGTTAAACGCCCTTGTCAACAATATTAATTTATTTCAGAGGTGGGACGTCCGAATTAAAGCGAAATATGTTGAGAGCCTTGAAAATTTCACAAATAAAATGTTCCATGTTCAAGAATGCCCAGTCTGGAATTCGAACCAGGGCCATCCATTCAATGGTCAAGCATGATACCAACTAAGTTAATACTAATGGACCACGTCATGTAATAAAAAAAATTTAAAAAACAAATATCACTAATGCAATAAATTCCAAATCCTTGGAAAGATGGTTAACCAGGGCATGCTAAAAAAAACAATCAATCAGAAAGTCACTCACTGGCCGGAGAGTCAGCGCTCGGTACAGATCAGATGGCTGGCAGTGAAACGATTCTGTCATAGTCAGCGTTTTAGTTGTGATGCGAACACCAACTCCTACTGGTTTTTCTGTTGTGACAAACTTGTTCATCTCCTGCTTCGACTTATTCTGAAAAGACAAATATCACGAATGGTCAATTTTACTGAAATTAAATTAGCAAAAACAAGAAACAATTCATTAAAAGATTAAATCTGCGACAATATTTCAACAAAAAGGGTATTTCTGAATTGACACAAAAGAAAAATATAACTTAAAAAAAGGAAATTAAAATGTATCAAAGTTGTGGCACCACCAAAAGAATAAAAATCATTTGGCAAGTTATAAACTAGCCAGCTTTGTGCAGCAGTGACTACCCATATAATCAAGTCTCACAAACATTCTGTGCTCACTAATCACTCAAACATTCAGGCTACCCAAATATGTATCTACAACTAAAAGTAATTTAGGAGATATTTCCAACACTCCGACTCTTACAGCAAAATTTAGCAGTGAACACAGATATGAACTAGTAACCACATTCCCAAAAGAATTGATCATTTGTTTTAGTAAGAGTTTTACGGCATTTGCAACACAATAAGGTCATATAAGTGCCGAAGATTAGAGGTGTTACAAGAGAGTAACAAACATAAAAAAGGAGGAGGAGAGATCAGGACAAAAGATGTTTGATAGGAAAGAAGGAGCAAACCACACCAGAGCACCCGCCAACCACCCACAATAATTGAAGGAGAAAAAAAGGGGAACTTGAAAAATAAATGGAATAGCATAGCCCACACCAAAATACATAATTTGCTTATTCAATTCAATAAATTTAACACTAAGACAAGTACTTGGGACAACATATATAATGGAGGAGGAGGGGGAAAGGAGGAAGTGGAGGAGGAGAAAGAGGAGTTTGAGTGTGGAGAAGCACATCAGCATAATAACTGTCATATATAGTGCAGGGAAAATGTAAGACATAGACAGAAACAACAGAGAAAAAGAAAAGAAGCAGGGCCTACCAGTGGAGGAGGAGGAGGAGACAAAACAAAATAAAAACAACAACTATAGAGATAATAAAAGAATGACAAAAAGCAAAAACAGTCTCTACCTCCCCACTGCTAGGAGCTTTCGCCTGACTTGTGCTCTGCTCACTGCCTTTGGTGGGTAGGATGATGTTCTGACTGTACTCTGCGGCAAAACATGCATGACCAAAAAAAAATTAAATTAACTGTGATACAGTCCGTTTGAACCTATAGATCTATAAGTCTAAACCAGTACGAAGTTGTAAAGATAAACTTTTATCTCATATGATCTAAACACACGATAACAATAACAGACTCTTAAAACAGAGGAGAACATTCTTAAAGGTAGCAATTTATTGAAACACTGAAGTATGAACCTAACTGGTGCATTAAAAAAAACAACAACACAAAAATGTACCATGACTAGAACCCGCCTAAGAATGAAGATCAGCTTATACTGTATCATTACTGTCTTTTCTATATCTCTCAGGAAAATAATAAAGACTAACAAACTCATCAAAATTGTAGAACAGGTTTTTGACCAGATATACTCTTTTATGATAGCTGCATATCTAATCAAGGATAAGTGAAAAATCCAGAATCTTACCCAATCTTAGATCCTCTATGTATTTAGCCAAACGCTCTCTTATCAAGTTTGCTCCCTCAACTCTAAAAATATCCTTCAGCTTATGTGCTTCATCACAACTTTTATCTGCCGTCACATTCACCTGTAACAAACAAGAATTGACTTCATCCAGTATAGAAACACAGCTTAACACACGTCATCACTTAAAACACAGTCTTTTCTTCTTTCTTCTGACAACACTTAGCAAGAAAACATCACAGAAAGCTTCAGATCACACAAAACCCAGGTTCTCATTTGTGATGGTCAAAGAAAAATGCTTTAGGGACATGCACAGACAATAGGTCCCTTTATCTGACAGAGTAACAAACAAAAGTCACCCCATGATGGTAACCTGTCCTTGAATATTATGCTTAAATACCACAAAAAGTAAAAAATTGCTATTCCACTGCTAGTGAGAGAGGCATACTGGAGTGTAGTGGGAATAATCCTAACCCCTAACCACCCACAACGATGACCCATGAGTAAGGCTGTCCTCAGAGAAATTCGCGTGCGCAACCCGCAAGTTGCGCACGCAACTTTTGGCCTCAGTGCAACTTTTCCGCAACTTTTGCCTTTTTCGTGAATTTGCGAATTTTAGGCAATTTTCTGCAAAAGTTGAAAATTAATAATTTAATTTAGGTAAAAATAACCAAAATTTTCTTCCACAACTAAAAATAATGACGCG
The DNA here is from genome assembly GCF_000002075.1 of Aplysia californica. Classification (NCBI taxonomy): domain Eukaryota; kingdom Metazoa; phylum Mollusca; class Gastropoda; order Aplysiida; family Aplysiidae; genus Aplysia; species Aplysia californica. Next base: position 355,173 of record NW_004797684.1, read on the forward strand.
AAGAGGGACAATTCGTACCTGGAATTAGATCTACCACTTCCTTTGCACTAGATCTACGGGATGCCCCCAGTGCCCGTTGCGGACGAGATCAAGTCGGGACATAGAGTTACCCCCTTTAAACTATGGTAGTGTCAATTGCCACCGAGTGACGCGGTGGCAATTGACAAACCTTAAACTATAGTGTACATCTATCCGACTCGTTGCCTGAAAACAACGCGTTTGTTTTTGAGGCAACGAGTCGGGCGCGATCAATTTGCGCTATTAGTCTGTCGAGCAAACCGACCCGTCCCGACCTGACCTCCCCAATAGTCCTGGTTTGACTGAATTATCTTCTACTTCTTCTAGATCTAGCTAAGTCTAGACTCTAGATCTAGATATAGAGAAAACTCAATCGTAAACAGGATCGTCCGATTATTTAGCTTGCGTGGTTCCGTAGCACCAAGTAGATAGATCTAGCATAAAAATTAGTGAAAGACTTTAAATCTTAGGCCAGGAGGGTAGATCTAGACATGGATCGATTCATCCATAACCTTACGCCTGGAAAAGGCCGAAAATGGGGGGGGGGGGGGGGGGGAGGGAGGAGGAAAAGGTAAGAAAAGTGTAAAGGGGGGGGGGCAAAAATCCCCCAAAAGGTGCAAGATTATATTTGAACAGCCCCAAAACCACGCTGGTCACACCTTCCCAACGTCAGCGAGAGTTTGAGGACCTGACGCACGTGTCAGGGGACAAACTGTTTTTGTACACCATGCAAGCAACCTCCAGGCAGTTTTTTTTTTTTTGTGGGTACAGTAGACATTCACATTTAACTTTTGAGTTTGATCTAACAAAACTCACGTTAGTTACTTTGATTGCAATGAGCATAGCAACAATGTATTCCAATAGTTCCACGACATTTTTAGCTATACACGTCTTGCAACTTTTCTTGCAACTTTTGTTCATTTTTCTTGCAACTTTTTTGCAACTTTTGTTGATTTTTCTTGCAACTTTTTTGCAACTTTTGTTCATTTTTCTTGCAACTTTTTTGTAACTTTTGTTCATTTTTCTTGCAACTTTTTTGCAACTTTTGCTATTTTCAAATGCAACTTTCTTTGAGGACAGGTAAGGATCAGAACCCCCCCTCCCCCCCCCTAAAAAAAAACCCCCATCCACAAACACTTAAAGCTATCCTTAAAATTTTACAGCTTTATCAAAAGGCCACAGAGGAATAAACAGTCAAAGCAAAAATGCCAAAAGCTTCTGTATTTAGTGCAAGACTACTCACATCAATTTCATTTGGCTCATTCTCCTCACTCAAGTTGGGTATAACAAATTTTCCTTTGTATGACTTGACATCGTCATTCAGAATGCCTGTCAGTAAAAAAGGGGAACAATGAAGATAATTTCCAACGCTCATCAGGTAGAACACATATATATTTGTTTTAGTAGGGGTTTTACAACGCTCGCAACTGCATAAGGTCATATGAGCGCCAAGGGGTGGATGTCAACAGAGAAGTCCTTACAGGGAATCAGACTTACTCTGCTCACCTCTCTAACTTCAACAGCACAAAGTCTGCTTTGACTATCAAGGCACCCCGGAAATAGCGGGTCACAAGAGTGTGACAAACATACAAAAGAAGTAGAGGGGAAAATGACGATAGTAAGGATTAGGAAAGAAAAAGCAGCAGTTCCCTGCTGCAGTTCAGGCAGTTATGAGCATGACATTGATGAATCAGCCCATTTACAATTACAGTTCTACTGTGAATAAGAACATGGTCTATGTCCCCCCTTTGGGAATGGCCTAAAGACACTGCAGTCAGTAGAACTGCCCTGGAGGGTAATTCATTACTTTGATTCATTTCAATATAGGCAATACTGTCTCCATTAAGTCATAGGTCTATTCCTTGTTTTGTCACAGCAAGCTCTGTTAACCCTCATCCTGCGGGGGCCGGGTTTATGTCGCCTGATAAGCCTATTTCAGCACCTCCCCTTCATTCTGGTCCCGAATCAGTGTAGCCCCTGGCTCAGCGCACGCGCATCATCTTACGTGAAATTCGGGTCCCGAGTCGGATCCCCATTCACGCAGGTCAAGTGTGTGTGCGTCAGTCTGCTTGAGTTTGTGTGCGTTTGTGGCCTTCTTCTAGAACCGCCTGCGTTGGTTCGTAATCGAAGCAAACGTCTCATTCAAAACACGCCAAGTTGGTAGCTCTAGATGTTCGTCCAATGAAATTATAGAAGAAATTGACCCACTTAGACATGAGGAGCTCGAAAAGATAGTCAGGAAACAAGACTTCCATTTTTCTATACAAAATCTTTCAAATGAGCTTGATTTTGTATGAAATGAAACTAGCTGATAAAAAAGAAGCTTGTTTGATAGTTTGGAATACCATTATGCTGGTACAAAGAACAATTTGAGTGCAAAACATTCGGAAATTGACTTACATTATCCCCTTTCGAACCTCAGGTCATTCATAACAACAAGAGCGTCTAGGAAGGTTATTCGAATGGGCGTAACTACTCGTAATGTCTTATCAGCTTGTGAGAGGGGGTTATTCATGTGTTTGTAACACTTTATAAATAGAAAGCTATGAAAGATAGAGCGCTATTTTCATCATCGATTAACACACTCCCACGGTATTCACGGCGAAAACACATGTTTCCCGGTGCGTGTGCTGTACACCAACAGTACACACTGAGTGACCCCGGCAGCCTGCCCGGCACGTCCGACGTAATCGGTTGCTGATAAGATTCGCATCTCGGCACAGATGCAGGACAAGAGTTAAAAATTACACACAATATGATTTTCATCATAATAAGGTAGCTTTCAAACTACAAGCATGTACTACCCACCCAGGTGTTCAGAAAAGAATAATTTGATATGTGAAGGTTGTAGTACAAACTAGCATGTTTTTATGATTAAAAGAGAAAAAATGAAGAAAAAAATTAAAAAATTAAACTGTTGGAAAAAAAAAAAGCTTTTTTTTTTACTTTGTTGGCTTCTTTTGGCGAAAATCAATCAGTGAAGTCTCCAAATTCAATCTTGCAGTGTAGTATAGCACAGCAATTTTCCCGATATTTCCTTGGGTACCAGTACTACATTCTTTACAAACTTTTTTTGTGTCCTTCTGTGAGGAATAAATAGATTTTCAGTAGTAGTAGTAGTATAGGGTTTTACGGCGCTCGCAACTGCTAAGGTCATATGAGCGCGCGAAACACAAGTTGTTTACTTCCGCAAAAGTTCACTGCACAGTTGGTTAGCTTTTAGCCTTTAAAATGTTAAAATGTTATAAAAAATCAGTGTAGATATACATAATTTTTTTTATCTAAAACAATTTTTTCTAGTTAACATAAAAATTTTTAATTGTATCAATTTCACTCTACAACTCACCATAAAGGCCAATGGCCTTTATAAAATTCAAAATTCTGCTGGACAACAACGGAAAAAATGTCTTGCAATTTCTTGCATTTATAATATTTCCTTCGGATCTCTCCAAAGTCCAGACATTCGGTTAAGATGTGTCTAATGGTAAAATCTGTGTCGCATCCGACACAGAATGGCTTCTCATCTCCTTGTAGGAGGTATTTGTGGGCCAGGGCTGTGTGTCCGATGCGCAATCGAGTAAAAATGACTTCGTCTCTTCTGGAGAGGTCCGAAAGATTTCGCTGTTCCAGTTTGGATTTTATTTCATATAGTTTATTGTTTTTCTGCTTTTTCCAGTGGCTCTCCCACAGACTGGATAGATTTCAGTAGTGTTTTCTTCCAACACATACTTCTTACCATGCATACTAACCCAACTCCCACACAGCTAGGAGAAAATAAATCAAAATCAAACGTTGAAACTAACAGGATGTAATTCAATTGTGAAGGACAAGTTGAATAAAAAGGATGTGAAGAATGCGGGTCACTTATTGTTAAAAGTATAATTATTCCATAAGCATGTCACATTTCAGTAGATGGAAAGGCAATTAAAAGCAGAAACAGTAAAACAAAATTAAGAGAAATAGATGAATTTTTAAGTCAGAAACAGGAGGATCATCAGTGACACTTAATTTTTTAATTTTTTTAAAACCCAACTTTTTACAACTCACTTCTATTCTGTAAAGGTCCGAAGACTCAACTTGACAATAATACTCGATTACTCAAGTCTTAAAAACATTAATTTTTTAAACAAGAGCCCTCATCTTAAATTATACATCCAAAATCGTACATGACATAGGAAAAAACGATAACTTCAATAACAATAAATTGATCGTCTATAGATAGATATTAACTCACTCTGTTTACTTCTGAAAAAATCTGGGGGGGTTATCCCCCTACTGTTACTGTAAGTGAAGCCCAGAAAACGATTACAAAACCAAGGTTCCTCACCTGACCATTCTCCTTTTATTTCAAATTCATAGAAGAAAATGAGCTTTGCTTTCCTGTTGTTTGCACTGGCTTCTCCTTCAATGCTGTTAATTTCTTTGATCTCGCATGTTCCTATGAAGTCATATAAAACAAAGACACATTTCATACATATATATACATACTTAAACGGACATCATTCATTTCAAGGCATACTTTACATCTCTGATAAAGACAGTCGTCACAACCACATACTTATCAGCTGAGGATATTTGGCACCTATACATTTTGATTTTCCAAATAAAGTCTATTTCAATGGCAAATCAAACATAGAGCACCATTTAAAATTACTTTCAACTAAAGAGGAAAACAAACATACTAACCTTTTAACAAACATGAACTTTTTATTCCCTCGAAAAACAGTACTCACAATGAACAAACAATTGCCTAGTATGCACATGAATGACATTTTTACATTATAGCCTATAACAGAATTTCAGGGAAGGGAAAAGCTTTTATTTTAAAATGTAAATTTATGGCGCTAACGTTTATAAATAATGAACTGGGACGATGAAAACCCTAAAATACCTATTTGAAACTTCAATATAATGCCAAATGATTAGCTGCTAGTTTTCAATCTCATACCTACCTTTCTCATGCTCAACTTTGAGCCCCTTCAGCAATTCCTTGAGTTTCTCTTTCGACCAGTTTGTGGCATTCTTTTCTACCCTGAAATTTATACAAACCATCATGACGTCAAAACATTGAAAGGTAAAAGTAAACTTTAAACCCCCCACCTTCATCTCATACACAGATCCAAGGTCATCATGTGGGTGACAGCTACGATGTGTTGTGTCTAACTAAAACAGGGATAGACAATAACAGCTGAGTGAGATTTTATATCTATGCAAAGGGGGCGGGGGTGTATAAGACTTTATTTTTACCAATAATTTACAATACATGCAAAAATTAAAATACACATCAGAGTGTCATGATAGAAGCTGAAGCATAGTACCACATTTTATCTGACTAGTAAAACTGGTTGCTCCAATTGGGAATGGAACAAGTCCACTTAATAGAGTAGGACTTATCAAAATGAAGAAAGCAAGCCATTCTCTTCTGAGGTTAATTCAAAAGGGCTTTTGTTTTCTTTTGAAAAAGGGGGTGGGTGATGTAAGAAGGATTTTTTCGTGTTGTTGTTTTGTCGGTTTGTTTTTTGGTTAACTTTCTTTTTGTTGCTGATTTTGTGCAAAGGTAAAATGAAAGAAATATTATATAAGTAAGACGATGATACCGAATGCCATGGTAAAACAAACACACGGGTCACCACCACCGGAGAACGGCCGACGCTTCTGTCTGAAGTCCAAGTCAACGTCCATTGTTACAGATTAGGTAAATAAAACAGTGACCAGTCACCTCACATGCGCTTTGTGCATGAGTTGCAGGCGGGGCTTATAGCTTATGATAGATCACACACTTCCCTCACCAGCACCTTAACATTTTTTGTTAGGCCTACCCATTGGTCAACTTGGGTAAACATTCTGTGGAGGGACTAACAATATCGACAAGTGAATGAATTATGACTGCCCGTCCACAGCGTGAGGGGCCGATTCAAAATCTAAGACAAAGCGTCAGGCGATGAGTTAGCACAGCTGGCCACCTGAGGCAGGTCAATTTGCCACATTTAGATATTAATGTCCCTCAAGCAAAAAAACTTTACTTTTTGAGAATTGGTCCGTAAATGAAAAAGTTAAAGTTGCATGTGCAGCGATGACAATAAGAATTAAAATTTTTAACCAAATTGCTTTTAAACAAGCTTCAATTAAATAGGAATACATTTTAAGAACTGCTGTTTTTAAAATTTTAAAAAATCAATTGATACATGAAAGTTATAGGGATTTTTGTTGCTTGAGAGGTATTACAAAACTTCAACGTTTTCAACACATTTTGCTTAAAATTACTTTGGTCTAATTTTGAATTGCAGAAATTAGTTAAATTTACTCCACCTGTTACAAAAACAATATGTTTCACCTCAAAAGAATCAACACTGTTCTCCAATCACCCCCTCCAAAAATCAACAGAGGTATAGGGTAAACACATAACACGGACCTTTGTTACCTATTTAGTTTTAGGCAGCTAATCAAGAAACTTTTGCATGCTGGCTGGCTACTTATTCAGTATATGACCCAGTTTCCAGCTGTGTTTTTTCACTGAATGGGTGGTAATTTTAAGTTGGTACCGGTACATAAAAATGTACTAAACACAGGGATCTGAAATTTTACAGACATGTGGAGCACCTGTCTGGTTGACTTCCTTTTAGCTTTTGAAATACAGAAGAAAATCATACATCATACAAACACAGCAGTTTCCCCAGTTCTAGACATTTGTTGGCATTGTACATTTGCATGCATGTAGTCTTTCTTCTGATTGGTTTGAAATTTTAATTAATTTTCGTCCTCAAGTTTTCTTGTAACTATTTGAAAGAGAGCCATCTCTGATACTGAACAGCCCAAAAATTACACCTTGATTGCCAGTACAAAGCGCAGCAGGTGATTTGCATAGCAATGACATGAATACTATGACTGTTACTGTGTCCAAGTCGAAAATTGGGGACATTTTGGGGAAAGGCAAAACTAGATCTCTAGATCCAGATAGTTTTCACACTTGTGAATGGAATGACCCGAAAATAGGCTTTTTTTTACTGCATGCAGACATTATAAGCACTTTAAAAAAACTATTCACAAAATATAATTCATCATGACCAACAAAGCCTCCAAAATCACACTACCGAACTCAACAACACCTGTGAGAAATTCAACATGAAAATAAGCCCATCAAAAATAGAAGTTAGTTATGAAAGTGAGCCGAAACCATAGTCCCCTGAGGTGGCTGGTCAGATGACATGCGTAACAGGTGTCCAAACCATTTTATCCTCTGTCTTTTCATGTAATGCATGCAGGACTCAGTGCCGATAGCTGCTCTTACTTCTTTATTTCTCTGCCTGTCTCGTCTTGTGATGTTAAGGGTTTTGCGGAGACATTTCATTTCGCATGCGGTGATTTTGCTTTCATGGGTTTTGCTGAAGTAGGAACTTGTAGATTACCCCCTTTAAGTTTTGGTGGTGCGTGAGCGTTACTCTTAAAAATTTCGTCTCAGGGGTTTGCATATTTATATATATGCTTTAAAACGTAGGTGGTGTGTATCTGGCAAAAAAACTTTTCCCCCATCTCTATCCCGAAGTCGAGTCAAAGATTTTACAACACACCCACACACATGACACGGCAGTCACCTTTTGTCTGTGACAGAAGCAGTCGACCTACTTATCAGCTGCACGCAGTTTCCAGCGACACCGGCTGGCTTCAGCAGAGAAGCTCCATTCACATTCTGGTCGCTTGTATTTGCCAGTGTCGTGCCTTGAGTTTACCCCTGCCGTGAGATTACCCCCATCCTTCTTTAACATTCTCCGCCATTTTTACAAAAAATGAATGTTTTATCATTTGAAATAATTCGAAATTAACTAAAAGAGTTGTAACACTAGTTACCCTAACCCTAACATTGCCTAATTTAGTCTTACATAGAAGGGTGGACGGCAGGGGGTAATAAGTCAAAGCACCACACTCTGTGTGAGTCTGTGTGAATGTGTGTGTGTGTGAGTTAAACGTTAACATGCAAAAATTCTTACAATAAACTTAGGAGACACGATTTTTTTAGAGGATTAGTGTGTCAGAAATGAACAAAAAAACAACATTATCCCTTAAAAATAAGTTTCTAAAACTTAAGGGTTTAACCCTTCAAATAGAAAACAAAGGGTGAAGGAACCTCTTAAGTTGGCCTGAAAAGGGGAGCCCTGACCAAGACATTGGTGTTTTGGCCAATGAGTAGGCTATGACCTTAGCTGAAAATTAAAGCTTGCTCTGACAGTAGGAACACACTCCCTGGCAACAATGGGATTCAATTCATGATTAGAAAACATGGTTAACAATTCAAAGATCCATGTTTGCCTAGAATTCTACCTCTTCTAGATCTAGATATCTACATAACTCCACAAAGTTGACAAAGATAAAATTGAAAAAAAAGGTGGTCTTTCCCATTTGAAGCCATTTCGCTTAAAATTATTTTGGCCACCTCTATTCTCACCCGGGGTGAGAATAGCGCAGTTGCAGGTCTCTCACCCGGGGTGAGAGGGTGAGCCTTTTGGCTATTCTCACTCGGTGTGTGTTCACCGTGATACATGTACCATGTAAACAAACATTCCAGCTCTCTTGTGTTGAAAGCGTGCAATTTTGTATGCGGACAGTGAGAGGGAGAGGGGAGAGAGGAAGGAGAAAAAGATGGGAGAGAGAGGAGTAACCTAGATATATAAGATCTAGCGAGAACTTCTGGGCATATCAATATGACGACCAGCGTAGTTCGGCTCGATTCACAAAGTGAAATAACCGTAGCATCTTTGTGTACTTTGTAGAGGGCCAAATTAGTTTACATTTGTGCTATAACAACATTTTTTCTTTGGCTTTGTCAATTTGATCATCCACACCAATAGAAAGTATTCAGAAATTATATCTAGGAAAAACAGGTCCTGTTTCACACCAGGTGAGAGAATAGCCAACACTGGCAAGTCTCACCCGGGAGTGAGAGTGACGGGGTGAGAGGTCAACGCATTTTTATTTTCACTCCAAATGTTTCTTTACTTTTATAGACATTAAATCATGAGTCCCAGTGTTAGAACCAAGACCATCAGATTAGATTGCAAGTATAAAAAGATATTATAAGAACATCCCCACCTCCGCCCCCAACTCAAGCAGACACCGTCTAGGTCTACCCTCTAGGTCATGACTGACACAGTTAGACAGCAACCTGTCTCAAGAGACTCTACTTTCAAATAGATCTAGATTCTAAATCTAATTTGCTGTCTCACCAGTGCCAATTATTTACGTTCGTAGCATCAGGGCGATCTTCTACAATCCATCTAGGATCTCCTTCTCCCCACTTTGCCATGTTTGTATCTTGGATAGTTTGTTAATTAACTTGACAGAATTTTACTCAGCAACTCGCCGAAAACACGGGAGTATTCTAGAACTGCTGTAATACTAACAAATGTAAAACCGGAAGCAGCATGTTAGAAACAACGACATCTCCTAGTAGGCCCTACTGTTTTTAACCAGCATACTAAATGCCAACATTCTACATTACTTTTTTAAAGCATTCATTTCACTCAGGTATTTTCTGAAGTAATTTTCAATCTGTAAGGAACAAACTGAGCAAAACCAAAGCTAATTAAGATCTTAAGTGATGGCATTTGCTATGAAAATCCCCCTCCATCTTTTCATACTTGTTCGAAAGATTGCATAATTAATGTGGGCTATAAATGTGACCCAATCTCAAACTAAAACAAACTGTGGGTAGATTTAACGCATTTATAATAACAAACTAAAACGAGAAATGTATAGGTTGCTGTTTGAAGAGCAGATCTATATCCATGCTATAAGTACTGCATGTTTATTCAAAACAGACCAAAACATTAACAAATTAAATATATAGATCTAATATCAACAAGGATCAGGAATCATATTTGGAAGTTTCGAAATTTAGCAACATGAGTTCCAGACCCGACAACTTACCGCCAGTAGTATTATTTCCGCCGGAACATTCAGTTGCATCCTGTCAACATCAACTACTCTGTGGTGTGGGCCGCGAGCCTTGGTCAACTGTGGTCTAGCATTGAGAAGTAAGAATGGAACTTAGGCTAGTGGCAGCTTCTGGCGTTCTTACTGCCGAAGCAAAATATGAAAGAGTATGCTCTGATATAACAGGAGCATGCATCTGTCACCAATACACCTCTCAACGTTTCTTCCATCCATGCTTTGCCAGTGGCTGTGAAGGCCCTGGCGCCTCTAGAATCTAGATCTAGATTTTTATATAGATCTAGTCTAGATCTAGATCTAGATCTAGATTTCTATATCTAGATCTAGATTCTAGATTCTAGATATATATCTAGATTCTAGTGTCCTAGAATCCTAGAAGCTACATCTAGATCTAGTCTAGATCTAGATTCTAGTGTCCTAGAATCCTAGAAGAAAGGAGAAAAATAGCTACCACTGGCTGGCACTGGCACAACTTAACTAGATCTACCTACCGCTACCAGTGCTAGATCTAGATCAAGAATCTAGTTCTGCACTTTACTACCTCGTTCAGTATCTAGATCTAGATATTCTAGATCTAGATTAGATCTAGAGATCAGGGCAATCTAGTTAGGCTCTATACTCTATACTATTTTAGCTGACTAGATCTAGAATCGGTGATCTTGTAGTTCCGTTCGTTAAAGTTCATGATACATTTGTTTACATCCAGAGAAGAAATCCAGAAGTATTGATGATCAAATAGGCAATGCAAAGAACAGGGATGCAACCTAACTGCAAAACATCAAATTATGGTCAAATCCAGGGGGGGCATGAAACCCCCCCACTCCCCTCCATATTAAAGGTCAGCCCCCTGAAACCCCCCCCTACTCTTGACTTAAACAAACAAAACTGTGACAAAATCGCCCTAGAACCTAGCAGTCTACTGCTTACTAGATCTAGATATCTAGATCTAGTGCCACTGCTACTGGCTCCTGCTTCTGCAGAGTTCAGTACAAGCGGATAGCCAGAGAACGACAACCTAACGCCATTGGCCAATGTAACAGCCAACTTGTTTTACCTCGCAAGAGGGATGCCCACAGCATCTTTTGATGGTGATTAGAAAAATAGTGATGATTTTGCGTAGCGTGCGGTTTTCACCGGCAGTTTCTAAGACAAGCGGATAATTAATTATTGTCAGATGTACGTCATTGGCCGTTATTTATAGTAACAGCCATCTTGTTTAACGTCATTGAGGGATTCCCACTTTGATGTCAGTCATGGTGGCAACATGACCGCAGGACGGCAGCCAGCAGCCTGCCGATTCGGATTAGATCAATTTTCTTTGCAACTTGCAGAACTGTTGTCTGTGAGTGTGCAGTACCCTTTTTCCGCCCAGATTGATTCTGATGCTGAAACTACGAAAATTGAGATGAAGAAGACTAAGAGTAGGCCTGCGTGCGGTCGTGTTGCCACCATGACTGACGACAAAGTGAGAATCCCTCAATGACGTCAAACAAGATGGCTGTTACTATAAATATCAGCCAATGACGTACATCTGACGTTCTCTTATTATCCGGTTGTGTTTCCTAGCTCCCTCCACTTAACCTATAGTTCTACTCCATTTGCAGCTCAGGGTCCTACTGGGTCCAATCTCTTGTAAGTGCTTAATTTCTTGTGCTTACAAAACTTTAAAAGAAACGATCCGGATCGAAACATTGATCATTTGCATTGCGGAGCTGAACTTTGTTTGAACTGGCTTTTGTATCCAAATTGACATAGGCCTACTCTTAGTTTTCTTTTTCTTCTCAGTTTAAGTAGTGTACAGCGTCAGAATCAATCTGGGCGGAAAAAGAGTGCTCACAGACAACCAAACCGAACAGTTCTGCAAGTTGCAAAGAAAAATTATAATCCGAGTCGGCAGGCTGCGTCGTGCGGTCGTGTTGCCACCATGACTGACTGACAGTGGGAATCCCTCAATGCCGTCAAACAAGATGGGTGTTGCTATAAATATCGGCGAATGGTGTTTAGTTGTCATTCTCTAGCTATCCACTTGTGAGTTCAGTCGTTTGTAATGAGTTTGGGCTCTCTTCGGGAGAAGTGGTACCGGCCTAACTCTAGAAATTTATACCCAAAATCGGAAGCAAAAACGGAAGTCGTAAAAAAGCTGACTGAGTTGTCAGGGTGTAAAGGCCACCAGTAAATTTGTAGACTAGAAAAGGTCCAAATCCATTTTAAACTATTATTCGGCACTATTTTAACGTGTTTTCGTGTGCTGAGAACAATTTTGGCACTAAACACTGTCACAAACCATTATTTTTGTGAATTTAGCAAGGGGAGAGTACATAATCATCAATGTATAAATTTCTATGGCGTTATGTCAGGACCACTTCTCCTGAAGAGGGCCTGAGTTTGGCTTGCTAAAGGATAAGATGGGTGAAGTGCTTCAAAATTCAATGATGAATATATGAATGGCATTCATGGCTACTCATGTTTGTATACTGACTTATTAGAATCCTGAAACTTTCACTTTACCTCTGTACTATATAGGCTGTTAGCAGAAGTAGCACAATCCTCTTCCCCCCCCCCCCCCCCCCCCCCCCCCGTTGAGCTGAGCATGAAAGTGGTGGTATAGTGGAGCTGGTGGAACGAGATAGCACCGATTGCCATCTTGACAATGACAAGTAAACTATGGACAAATGGTGCCAAGTCTTGACTTCGTCTAGATTTTTCTTGCACAATTACCATGCGCAGGGGAAAAACAAATAGCAACTATTAACATTATGTGTAACATGTAAACCTACAGCTGCTGCTGAACTTTATGTAAATTCAAATTGAACTTTTTTCTTGGTCAGAAGCTAGGCTAATATGCCAAAGACCCTGTAGTCGTACGTTAAAAAAATGTTACGGGATACTTGTCTCACAGGTGCTTGCTAGCCTTTTGGGCTGATGTCTGGAGCAGTTCCTTTGAAGTTTCTCCTGGCAATTAAAAATTTCATTCCAATTTCCTTTTAAAAATATTGGCCAAAGCCTAAAAATAACAGCATTGTTGTCATAATATTAGTGCAAGTCTAGAGCAAATCTTAATCTACGACAAATGCTAGAAATAGATCAAACTCATAGAGACCTGTGTGGGGAAAGATTATCAAGCAGCCACAGAGTGGGTGATGTGCTCTCTGTATGTAGAGTGTAAATTTACATTAGTTTAATAAGGACCATACAACTTGGACAGTTGACACTGTTTAAGGCATAAATACTATGTTTATAGCTATAGGGGTTCCTTTTCGTACTTTGGCAAAACCTGGTGGTAAGCAGGGCAAGTGGTAAAATGAATTGCGATATATATCAAGGTTTGACTGTAATTAATTTTTAAAATTTGAAACGACTCTCCTGATGAAGAGGTATTTAGTTAGGTCACTAAAAGTGAGAGTTGCTTGTGGTCAGAGATAACCACCTACCTGAGAACAATGGTGGGAAGCTTCATTCATCAGAACACTGTACACTGAGTACACAGAAATGTACTTTGTACTTGTACCCACTTCTACTTGTTTTTAGTTCTATCGTAGACATTGACGATACATCACTGCATGTGACTTGCTTCCTGATGTTGTATATTCTTAGTGGCATTACACTCTGGCTATACCACTAGTTACTGTCAGGCATTTTTGGTTGGGCAGAAAGTGAAAAGGAACTTACGAAAAGGACACCTCTTTAAATTCAATTATTGAAATATACTGACTTGCAATATTTTCATCCTTTGATTTAGAGTTGTTTGAGTGAGACAAGTGCTTTTTTTTTTTTTTACTTTATAAAACCATTTCTCCAAGGTTTCTCTTGACTTCCGAAAATTTTTCTCCCCAGGTGAGGATCAAAATGAAAATTGATACAGGTTTAGATTCAGTTGTATGAAAAAGTAAGGATGGAAGAGCTTTCATCTCAGCGGAGTCGGGGTGTGTGGAACTGGTCAACTCTTTGTGATCATGGAGAGAACTTACAGGCATGGGAAGGTTCTGATTTTGGCCATTGCTTTGAACAACTGGCCATTCTTAGCCCCACCCATGCCTTCCTGGCTCTGATCAGCAGCTACCATTTTGGTCGCCGTCGCAGCAGCCTGAGAGGGAACAGTTTGTACGTGAGCTGGACCAGTTTTCTCATAGTCCGATTCGTCTGTACTGTGGCCCTGATGCTGAGTCCTGTCTGTCAGATCATTTTCTCCATCTCATTAGAGCATATGCTGCCCAGTATAGCTGATGGAGTGTTTGCAGGTCTTGCCTTTCTCAGTTGGACTCTCCATGCTCTATATGTGTGGAATGTTCGATACCTTCACAGCAACAGTTTAAGAGGTCCCTTGTCAGCAGTGATCAGCGTTCTGTTGGTAGCGGTATCCTCTGCGGTACATGTTCACACTGTAGTGACCCGACGCATGGCTCACTCACCACATCAACTTGCCACAGAGGAGTACACTGCTTATCTTAACGCTGCTTTTTGTCTCATTTACTTCTTTACTCTGATTCCTAACAAAAGTCGTATATACCACAGCGACATTTTTTGTCTCAATGGAAGCGAGGAGGCTTCTGAACCTTTAACATGGGACAGAATACGCAGCTACAGCTCAACGGTACCTCAAAGAGAAAATGTGATTGTTGCAGAGGCCAGAGTGGGCTGCATCTCTTGGCTCACATTCCAGTGGGTGCAGCCCCTGATGTCACGTGGTGCAGTGAAGAAGATAAATAGTGTGGATGACCTGTACAAGCTGCCACGCAGACTCAACACAAATCTAATCAACCAGAAATTTGAAAAGATTATGATAAAGGCATTTAAAAGCGAGGATCAGAGGAAAACTAGAGCCCTTGATGCAAGTGGTTCTTTTGAGAACAGTTTTGGAAATTCTGCTGTAGTTTCTGATCAGCATCAAGCTGTCAATGATAGGGGACAATCTCTTAATGACCCGAGTCAGTACCAAGTAAGATATGAAGGCATGCGAACCCAGGATGAGAATATCACTTCTTCCCCCTATGAGACTGGAAAACATAGCCTGCGACAAATAAGCTTGTTTAAAGTTCTGAATTCCGCATTTGGTTTGGAGTATTACTGCCTTGGAATGCTCAGACTGCTGGGAGACTGTTTGAGT
Source organism: Aplysia californica (assembly GCF_000002075.1). NCBI lineage: Eukaryota > Metazoa > Mollusca > Gastropoda > Aplysiida > Aplysiidae > Aplysia > Aplysia californica. The sequence goes on from NW_004797684.1 coordinate 370,240, forward strand.
TTTGCCGGTCCACTGCTGCTCAATTATTTAGTAACATTTATAGAGGACAGATCAGAACCAATGTTCCATGGCTATCTTCTAGTCGGAGGTTTATTTCTTTCCACGTTACTGGGGACAGTGTGCTACACTCAGTTTGACTACAATGTTCAGGTGGTGGCCTACAAAATTCGTTGTGCTGTGGTAACAACTATTTACCGAAAGTCTTTGACCATAAGTGGAGTGGCTCAGTCACGTTTCACTTCAGGAGAAATAGTCAACTTTATGAGCACAGACTGTGACAGAATACTTAACTTCTGTCCGAGCTTTCATGCGTTTTGGAGTCTTCCTTTTAAAGTGAGTACATATATGGATTTCTTTTTGTTTGTGGTGTTTTTTGGGGTTTAAACATTTTTTAATTACAATTTTTTACCCCCCCCAGACTGAGGACAAAGACCTGGCTTTTGGAGTTGCTTTAACGCTGAAGCTGCTTCGTCCCCCCCAGCAGGGCTACTGACTGCTGAAGTGTCTTTTGACCATTCACAAAGGGGGGATATTAACATGTTCTTCAGTAGAATTGTTACTGGGATGATTTATCAATGTCATGCTCATACTGTGCCGGAACAACGTAGTAGGGGGGAACTGCTGCTTTTTTTCCCTCATCCTTACTATCGTCTTTTTTCCTCTACTTCTTTTATATTTTGTGACTCTCTTGTGAACTGCTATTTCCGGAGTGCCTTGATAGTCGAGTGGACTTTGTGCTGTTGAGGCTACAGAGGTGAGCAGAGTAAGCCTGATTCCCAGTTTAGACTTCTCTGTTGACATCAACCCTTTGGCGCTCATATCACTTTATGCAGTTGCAAGCGCCGTAAAGCCTTACTAAAACAAACAATTTTTTAAAAAATCTTTGATATGTTCAAAAGGAGCAATTATATAATGATATTATGTGTATGGATTCTTTTTCTCTACTATTTGTAAGGCCTTTTTGGGGTAATGCGAGTAGTTTTTGCTGGTTTTAATTTTCATGTGAATGACGGGCTGGGCGTAGGTATGCCTCAAGTGTAACATCACTAGAGTCATTGTTATGTTTTATCGTGTTTCAAAGATGAGAAGTTGGTGGGTTCTCTGGTGTGGTCTGCTCCTCTACTTCTTTTTTAGGGTTTCTCTTGCCCTACAGTGCTTCCTGGTGAAATACTTCTTATATATACTTTGTTAAATTCCTGCAAATTAGAACCCATAATTTAAAAAATAGTTCCCGTTACTTGTTGCAAGGAGATACATCATGCACTCTAGACATTTCCAAGTTTTCTGTCTCGGGGAACACTGTATAAGAGCCTCTTTTCCCATAGTATTAAAATAATGTAATATATGTCTCTTAATGACTTTCTTTGCTTTCCCACTGCTGTTTTCCACTGCTAATGGTCTTGCTTTTTCTTCTTGCAGTAAATGGCCGCTATTTGCTTCTTCTTTTTTCTCAGATCCATACTAAAATATATGCATTTCTTTGTACACATTAGGTGGCTGTGTCCCTGTACCTGCTTTATCAACAAGTGGGTTTGGCATTTCTGGCTGGGCTCACCTTTGCTGTCCTGTTGGTGCCTGTCAATCGTTGGTTGGCCAAAAAGATTGGAAAGCTGAGCAGGGAAATGATGCAGCACAAAGATGGCAGGGTCAAAGTGGGTAGCAGAAAGTTCTCTTTCCAGAGCATAGGGAAAAAATGTTGTTCTTTAATATTTGATTTGATTTTGTTGAGGGGGGGGGGGGAGATAAATTTCTTTCTTTCTTTTTTTTTAAATCTTTTTTTTTTACAGGTTTGCATGAATGTGCTGAATATGGCAAAGGAAATAATGTTGGTGTCACAAGCAATCCACTTATGTCCATTTGGGTGCTTTTTGCACCAGAGACAAAAACAAACTAGTCAGGAATCATGGAAAGACAGAAAGTTGTAAGCCTTGACCTTAGCTTTAAACTACATTCTGATGTTTTTGAAAGGAGGATTTTTGATAAAAAGCTTTGGGAGGGGGAAAACGAAAATTCTCAAAATTTGGAATTAACTGGATTGCTTGCCATGGTGATGATAAAAAAGCTGCTTCTTTTCTTTTCTTACTGCTTTCTGAATGTATTGTATGTAGGGGGACAATTTTGTTTCCTAATGCTTTCTTTCAAAAATGGTTAGTTAGCCTTTCAATGCAATGCTAATCATTTTCAGATAAATTTTTTTTCTACCTTAGTACTTTTGTTACTCTTTTTTCTTTAATTTGTTCTGTTGTGGGTTGTTTTTTTTAATAAACCGTAAAAATGCTTTGAAGATGAGCATCATTAATAAGATCTTGGATTTGAGGGAGACATTTAGAAATAAGTAAAAACAATGTATTTTTAGTCTTTAAATTCCATTTTTTAAATTGAAAGAATAACTTCATTTTTTAAATTTCTTCAATTACCATTGGATTTCAGCTAATGAGTGAGATTCTGTATGGAATTCGTGTGGTCAAGCTTCACTCTTGGGAATCTCATTTTGCCGATCGCATAGCCTCAGTAAGGCAGCAGGAGCTGAAATGTTTGCGTGGTCGCAAGTACCTGGATGCCCTCTGCGTATATTTCTGGGGCACGACCCCTGTTCTCATCTCTATCCTGACCTTTGGCACTTATGTTCTGATGGGACATACTCTCACAGCAGCCAAGGTATGACGAGTGTTGTGAAAAACCCTTGCCTTTTTCTTGCTTGAATTTGTGAGCTAACAAGTTGATTTGATAGTAATGGAACATGTTTTAGAGTCTTTTGAATGCCTCAATTTTGCTATTTTTGCTATTTTTTATTAAACTGACATAGTCTTTTCAGGCTCTCAGCGGACAAAATAGAAGTGTTCTTTTGATTTTCTTTACTTGTTATTATTGTAACCTGATCCTCTCAAAATTGTAACCAAAAATGATCTTAATTGGGCCAAATTGCCATGAATGTGTCAACTGAACAATTGAAATGCTTTGGTCCCCAGGTGTTCACCAGTCTCTCCCTGTTTGTCATGCTGATCAGCCCCCTCAATGCCTTCCCCTGGGTCCTCAATGGTCTCGTGGAGGCCTGGGTGTCCCTGCAGAGGGTGCAAAAATTTGTTTGTCTCACTGATATGGATCCAGGAGCATACTACAGCCCACCAGCCCAGAGTTGTGAGTAGCTGTAACCATCGAAGAAATGGAACTTGTCTTTGGTTTTATTTGTTTGAATGCTGCCTCAACAGTATCACGTTTTTAAGTTGTAAGGCACTATTTAAATTCTCAGAGTCAGACTGTGTAAAGCAACAAGGATTATGGGCAGGGATAAAGAACCGAGCAACAAAAAAGATGACACACAGAAAAAGAAAAGGGAAAATTTGAGTCAAGCAGGTGATGCAAACAAATCAATAGTTCAGACAAATACTTTTTAGTGTTGGTTGCCATTGCAAGTAAGTGTTGTTTTGGTTTGTTGCACTTTTTTAGGGGGGTGGGGGGTGCAAAATGATACACCCAAAAACCAACCTGTTACATGCATGTTTTCACTTGGCATTGGTGTCCACAAAGCATTTTACCAATGGGAGTACCTTTTAAAAGATCTTGGAGGTACTGAAAAAAATTTGAATCAAATACGCACATGAGGAAAAAGTATGGAAATGCTGTTTTGAACTTTGAAACTTGCACTCATAGTGATCTCTTGTCTATATACTTCCAAGTATACTCCATAAAAAGTATTTGCTGCGGCATTTATGAAGAAATGTAAACATTGTCAATAAGTTGCAAATCTCTCCCCAAACTTAGTTGAGGGACCTTTGGTTATTTTCAAGCTGGTATCTGTTCAAATTATGAAAATGTTGAAAGCAGCAATTACTGTTTACCATGTGGCAGGATGACATATTTCATAGAGATAATAGTAATAAAAACTACTGATAATAATAATAATACAAATGTACCAGTCACAATTATGATGATGATAATTGTAATATTAATGGGTCTCAATTTTCAATTTTATAGAGCATTTCCATTCTGTGTATGCTCAACGCACTCATATGCAAGCAGGCTCTACTAAAGCATTCTGAAATGTTTTCTTTGCAGTGTGATGATCTCTTTAACAGCAGCTTTTTTGTTGTTTCTTTTTCCACCCAGCAGATTCTGGGGCTGGTCCTGTGATCCGCATAAGCAATGCCAGTTTCTCATGGCAACCCAGTTCGTCAGACACGGAGGAAAAGGCCGCAGCTAACACAGTGGCCACAACTGAAGGTGGTAACGATGAACAGGACAATTTGTCAGACTTATCATCAGATGCAGCTTCCAGCATGGTGCAAGACCTGTTGAATATCACAGTGGATGTGCACAGAGTAGGTTTCACTGTCAGGGATTTAGGGACAGTGTGATTTCTGGCATCGAATTTATGAAATGCAACATTGAATGTTGTGCTTTCTTTCAAAGCGGTTTTAAAAAATACTCAATCTCCCGGCTATGGTCGTATCCCCTGGCTGAAAAGAATGTACTAAGACTTAGGATAACAACATCACCAACAAAAACATCAGCAGCAGAGTGTTCCCATACTTTCCTTCAGTTCTCATGAGTTGTTAAGCAAGAAATAGTTTTACATGCCACAAGACAATGTATATATATATATATAAATCACACTGATAATAATTTGTAGGTTGAATTTTTTCAGTCCTCTTCAGATCTGCTTTCCTCTGTATTGAATTCCTTAGATATTTCCTCAAGATATCTGTAATATTCTGGTTAATATTTTTTTGCAATCAATGTAACGGAATGGTTCGCTCACCTTACTTTGAGCCAGTGTTTCCACTCTTCGGTATTTTTACGTAGATCCGTACTTTCTGCCAGTTCCGTACTTATTCCTCCATCATTATCAACTCCCTCCGTAAAAAATTGCGACAGTGTAGGACTGCTGAAATTCCTTCACAAAAGATCCATACTCGCCTTGGTATAGTCTTGTATAAGTTACGGATATTTACGTTAATTCTCTCAGCAACAAGTTAATGTTATAGAAACCTGCCAGATACCACATTTCCTGCAACCAGTCATTATTTCGCTATAGCTATGCCCCATGCATTCATTACGGGCTGGTCGGCAGTACATTTTTTACCTGCAGATGGATCAAAATCTGGCGAACTTTTTGTGCCAATTTCCTCCTTTCTATCCTTCACTCATTCCTTCTGTCTGTCTTCAGTTTGTTGCCGCGACTGGAAAATCTGCGCATTGATCAAATATATTGACTTGTGATCTTAGACAGAAAATTACTGTCAGAAAGAAACTTTTTTTGCAAATTTGTCTAGATCTAGAGTAATTATCAGAGCGAAGATTCTACGGCATGTGAACGCGATATAAGGGCCGCGATGAAAGAAATATTTGCTAATACTACTAAAATGAAGAATAATTTGAAGTGGTGTTCCGAGGTTGTGACAGGCGACATTCAGACGTGAAAATTGAAGAAAAATTAGGGTATACGCTGGCAACTGTATTGTGAAGGTACATATCTATTCATTATTCCCAGGTTTACCTTCTATCAATGGTGCGACGACAAATTAATTGAATTATAGTAGCAAAGAAAGGGGAACCTGCTTTTAAACATTGCCAGCAATGAAAAGATATGATGAAGGTGAAGAAATCAAACAAGACAAAATGTTGGTGAAAAAAATAAATGTCATGGGTTGTAGGCAATCTATTCAAACAGGCTCTCAAATGCCATTTTCAACCCTCTATAAGCACTAAATTTCAATTTCTTCAGAGGCTTCGCCCCCTGATTCCCCTCTGGTACGCTGTCCCTGGACCCTGCTAGGGGCCTGTGCGAACCCTAGACCCCCTGCAGAATTTTCCTTACTTTTCAGCTTCAGCTGGTGGAAGCACTGTTGAGCTTACTGAAGACATATTCTACTTTTCTCTTTTGTCACCATATAATATAATCAAACAATTTCTTTTTACAGGGCCAACTTGTGGGAGTGATAGGTCGTGTTGGTGCAGGAAAGAGCTCTTTTCTAGCATCAGTGCTAGGAGAGTTACGAAGGCTGGAAGGAGAGATTGCTATAGATGATCTGGATGCTGGTTTTGCCTTTGTGAGCCAGGAACCCTGGCTTCAGCAGGCAGCAATAAGAGACAATATCTTGTTTGGTCGTCCTTTTGAAAGTCAACGCTACAACAAGACACTGGAGGCGTGTGCACTCACTGAGGACCTCAAGGTGTTACTCGCTTGAGAATAGTTGTTGTAGATATCTTTGTTGTAGTTGTTGTTGTCATTGTCTTCATTGTAACTGTGTTGTTTAAGTTGCTATTGCGTTTTTGTTGTTGTTGTATGCATTGTTATTGTCGTTGTTGTTAGATTTGATGTCTTGTTCATTGTTGCTGTTATATTCAATATTGTTATTGTTACATTTGATGTCATTGTCACTGTTGTTGTCCTATTCTATGTTGTTGTATTTGATTTTACTGTTTTGGTGTTGTATTCAATATCATTGTCATTTTTCTTGCTCTATTCAACCGTCTTGTTATCTTTGTTGTATTAAATGTTATCACCATTGTCTTTGCATTCAATATCATTTTTATCGTTATTGTATTGATTATTTTGTTATTTTTGGTATTGCAATACTTGACATTGTTGTTATTGATCCAGCAGCTCCTGCGCTTCAACCAAGTGCCATAGAGTAGTATATAAAGGTGTTAAATATCTGTTGAAATTTCCTGATGGAAAAATAGAGATTAGAAATTGGAAATGAACTTTTAAATTATTCTGATGGAGATGGTTAGATTCGAATGACTTTGCCAGTCTTAAGAAGTAGATGCGAAGTAGTGTGTGCAGGGCATATAGAATCTTAAATAACAAATTAACTTTTCAAAGAAACAATTAACTCTTTTTATCCGGGCTACGAGTATATTCGTAATGAGGACCAGTCCGGGCTACGTGTATTCTCGGAACAGCGATACGGTCACGTCAAAGAAGCTAGTTCTGCTTGTAATTACCAAAATACGCAAATACGGCGATGCTAGCTCTGCCTGAATATTTTCATTTTCCAATGAATAGTGGTTTCTTTGTTTTTGATGGGTGTAGAAGCTTGAAAGATGTCTCGAAAACGCACTTTCACGACCGACGAAGTACTTTTTGAAGTGGCGCTGGGTAGTGAGGGGGAATGAAACTAATTTGATGAAAGTGACTCTGAAATAAGTGCCGTAAATTCCTTTGTGGAAGATAAGAAACAGGACTTAAACTCATCTAATAGCGATTCAGATCATGGTGGAGGGGTCAGTACTGGAATTCGTGCTCCTAGATCTAGATCTATAAAATCCAATGGGACGTCGTGGGCGCGGCAATCAGGGTCAAGTTCGAGGGTGGAATACACCTCAAAATCAACATTGTGCTATTGGTGTATTTCCTAACAACATACATTTACAAAAACTACATTCAATTTCTAACATAACTGCCAAATTTCTTTAAAACCTTAGAGTAAAAGTAAGAAATATAGCACTTTGAACTATACGCACTGACTTCCGACGCGTACGGCGCGGCGGCCCCAGGACTGGTACAGAGTCTGTGGGGGTACGGCTAGGATAAAAAGAGTTAAAACCCCTGGAACAAAGATGGTGCATTATGAGGGGGAGTTTCATGGAGAACAGTTTATGTCCCCTTGTAAGTATCAGATGTTAACATCGCTTCTACCGTTCCGCATCATCATCATCATTGCCTTTCTCATTCAGGGTCAAGGTACAGGCCACGAGCAAACACTTTTCACCTTTCCCTATCCTGGGCTAGACTCTTGATGTTATTCCATGTTTTCCCACTTTTCTGTACAACTCTTATTCTGCAGGGTGTTTCAGAAGTAATCGGACTGCACTGCCAAGTGTTTGTTTACAAGAGAGATCGGGCAGCATTGTTCTCAAACAACATATCTGAGTTGTGAAATTTCTTTATTGCTTTCTCTACATCCATTCAGGTCTGCTGATATGTGTGTTCGCCTGGAGAAAGGTCCCAATTATCGGCAAAGCTATATTTGAGCAGCAGGTTGAAAAAGTTTTTTAAAAAGTATTTCATGGTCAAAAATTTAGTTCCATCGGAGAACACACGTTTAACCATTTCTTCATAACATATTGAAAGGATCTAATGATATTTTGAGTCTAAATATTTTTTATTAGAAATTTTTGCAACATGTACTTCACTAAAGGTTAAAGATGATCTAGAAATTGGGTCAAACTTTTTTTTTACACCTTGTGTTACAAAATGTGGCATATCTTTAAAACTGCTCAAGACTATAGAACATTTTGATAAAGAATCAGGGTATTCAGCATGGCATTAACTACAAAAATTAGCCCTAATTTCAATATCCAAAATTTCCGACAAATGGGACCTTTCTCCAGGCACACAAATATGTAGACTGTGAAGCGCATAGAGCTTGCGCTGTTGAGCAGGAATTTGCACTTTGTAAATGTTATTTATCATTATTATTATTATTATTACTTCGTTTGAGGGCGGATGAAAGTGTGGAAATACTACTAAACCAATGTAGATCATGAATCGTAATGCAGTCCAGTGACTGTTGAGACAGTGTAGAATCTCATCTTTACCGAGGTGACTGCTGTAGAATGAACATTTAGTCAAACAATATTGATTTTTCCAGATGATGCCAAGCGGTGACCTGACGGAGGTCGGGGAGAATGGTGTCACCCTGAGTGGAGGTCAGAGGGCAAGGGTCGCCCTGGCCAGAGCCGTGTACCAGGTGTGGTTTTTTTTACTTTTCTTTTCTGAGATCTGAGGGAGGTGTGAGCCTTATTGGATGTTTGTTTGTTAATGAGTCGTTTTTATCTCCAAGATGAAGAAGTGTGTGCCTTAGAACACTGTGCCAGGTTTTTTGCCCAAAAGTTTTTCACACGTTGAAGTTAATTTACCATTGTCTGATGAAGGGGCTAGGCATTTCACTATAGCATACAAAAGATATGAGTTCAGTTTCTGTGTGAGGAGGGTTGGGTTTTTTTCGAGTATCTCAAGCCTGTCTGCTAGGACTTTGTGTCCCTCTCAGCCGAGGTTGGCTCAGACAGACAGTGTTGAAGCAGTCCACCTCCTGAACGGCCTAAATTGTGTTGAAGGGGAGGTAAAAACACCAACAACAACTACCACTACGAAAACACCAACAACAACTAAAAGTACTACTACAATATAGTTGAACTTGAAATAAAGATAAGACAATATTTGATTTTGAGCCCCAGCTTATGAGACCACCAGCAACAGAGACTGCTTTGCATAAAAAAATTACTTTCAATAGGAAAATTGTTTTAAAATTCTGTTGGTACTTTTACGTTTTCACTCCTTCCTTGGCGGTTATAAATGTCTGAGTACTAAGCGACCACCATTGCATTAATGTGCTTTTCTATTTCTCAAATGGGTGGTTTGAGAGCAATCTGTATGTTTATCTCTTTTGTCATCTTTTCAGATTTCTTTCTGTCATAAATTACATCTCGACTCTTTCACACAAGTGAATGGAAAAATTAGTTTCATAGTCTCACCGGGGCGGTGTTGCAGACTGAAGTGTCTTTAGGCCATTCCCAAACGGGGGACCGTAAAGCCACCTCTTGGTGCTCATATGACCTTATGCAGTTGCGAGCACTGTTAAAAAAAACTCTACTAAACTACTTAACCAAAGGGGGGGACTAAAACATGTTCTTATGCTCAGTAGAATTGTAGTTGTAAATGGGCTGATTCATCAATGTCATGCTCATAACTATCCCTGAACTGCAACGGGGAACTGCTGCTTTTTCTTTCCTAATCCTTACTATCGTCATTTTGCCTCTACTTCTTTTGTATGTTTGTCACACTCTTGTGACCCGCTTTTTCAGGGGTGTCTTGATAGTCGAAGCAGATTTTGTGCTGTTAAAGCTAGAGAGGTACGCAGAGTAAGCATGATTCCCTGTGTGGACTTCTCTGTTGACATCCACTCCTTTGTGTTCATATGACCTTATGCTGTTTCGAGCGCTGTAAAAACCCTACTAAAACTAAAACTAAAATAGTCTCACCCAAAGATAGCATAGTGTGCTCATGTAATTTTTCCCCCATTCGTTTGTATCAGGACAAGTCAGTATACCTTCTGGATGACCCACTGTCTGCTGTGGACGCGCATGTGGCACAGCATCTGTACACCCACTGTATCGCGGGCCTGCTGGGCAGCAAGACCCGCGTGCTGTGTACCCATCAACTAAAGTTCCTGGCGCGTGCTGACTGGGTGATTGTCCTTGAAGATGGCAATATCGCCAAGTCAGGTGAGATTACACCTTTCATATTATTATTATTCTTGTCAGCTTGGATGTTGGTGCTTCAGAGGTGTTGTGTTAGAGTAAATGCC
>NW_004797684.1:381869-425964 GCF_000002075.1 Aplysia californica
CCCTCAGTTCTTACACCTCTCGCACTGAATAGGTCTACTTGAGCCATTCAAGTTATTACACTAATATTTCTCTACTTTGAGTTTGAGCAATAGTTTTCGTCTTCACGTTTATTATATGAATCATGACACCCTGACTGGTTATTGACAATCGATATTCTAATTCTAGGTCTTTTCTCAGGCTCACAACAGGATTCATTTTTTAATAGGGCCTATAGTTTATGTAGGCTAATATGATGAGGGGAAAATGTAAATAAGTAAGAACAGACTGAAATACCAAAGTCACACAAGATCCCAGTGCCACACTTGACTGGATATAGTGTACCTACATGTGTGTGTGTGTGTGTGTGTGTGTATTCACAAACATATACCTATATTAGATATAAATGGAGCACATGCTGTCATTGTTATGTAACACGCCCCTGGAAAATGGATGAGGCCCCTCCCTTTTTGAGAAGCTGGGTTGGCAGTCACCCAGCATTATAGTCATCTGTTTGAAGACTATACTACAAAATGTACATTTACATTCATTTAAAGACATTTTGACTTTTTACCATTGATTGGTGGGCTTTTTGGGGGATCATTCTTACGCGCAGTGACCTAATTTTTCCCTTGAATTGGGGTCTTGAAAAAAATTTCCAGGATTTGGTGGGGACCCTGTTTGACCCAAATCCACCCCCAGCCTCACGAGCATCTTCCCATACCATGTCTAATAGAAAAAAATTATGAATTTAATTATAACCCATGCATGCAGGTGTCCCCAGTGATGTTCTGCCACATGTGCAGATGTTGGAGTCGAACCGCCCGGGACAGAGACACAAGGACAAGGAGGATGAGGAGGAAAAAGCTGCGGCAAAGCGAGAAGAAGCGAAGGAAGAAAACTTGGTGAAGGAGGAGGGACGAGAAAAGGGCGTTGTGAAGGCTGCTGTGTACAAAAGCTACTGGCTGGCTGTTGGCACCTGTTTGTCCCCTAGTGTGTTGCTGGCACTCTTTTTTATGCAAGGTGAGTGTGTGTGTGGGTGTATGTATGATGGTGTGTTGATCCATGTGTTTATTTGAATATGTGTGTGCATGTGTCAATGTGTGTGAGTGCATGTGTGTTTTATTGGGGGGTTTGTGTGTTCGTGTATAACTCAATGAGTAATAGCAAAAAACGTATTATAAGTGACAATTCTTTGATTTCTCATGCCAGAAAAGTTCCCCTTTTATATCAGTTTGGTTTCAGTGACAGTTTTACAGCACTTGCAACACAATAAGTTCATGTAAGTGCTGAAGATTAGAGGTGTTGCAAGAGAGTAACAAACATGAAAAAAAGGAGGAGGAGAGATCAGGATGATAGATGTTTTGGTAGTAAAGAAGAAGCAAACCATACCAGAGAACTGACCAATCACCCGCTTTTATATTGTATGAATAACAGCTGGTATTTGCCTAAAATGCTGCATCATTGAATGTGCTTAGGGGCCAGATATGGTCGGCTGGAATATACTAGCCAGCTTAGGGAGTTATTGTGAAGCTGCGTGAGCCTTCTATCGGAGGAGACCTAGTAATGTAATGAAAACTTTTGTTTATTTTTTATTAGAATGGTGCAGAAGAAAGGAGCACAATGCTGAAAGTAGCCTGCTTCTGTTGTGTTGTGGAATGCTTCAGCTTTTTCGCTCAAAAAACGTGAATTCGAATCACAAGTGTGAAAGTGTTTTGTTTTTAAAAAATCAAATATCTCCTCGTATTTGGTAGTAGGATATTGCATATCCCTCTCAGCTCCGGTTGGCCCCGACAGACATTGTAGAAGCAGTCCACCTCTTAGATGATCTGAATTTGATTGGGGCAATGTATAAACATTTACACATTTTTGGACAGAAAAAAACGAACTGAGAACTGATGTCGGCCTTGACAATGTCCTCAGCTTCTCGCAACTTGACTGACTGGTGGCTGGCATTCTGGGTGACACACAGCCAAGACTCCAGTCCTCTCAACTCATCTGTACCTGCTGTCATCTGGCCTGTGAGGTAACAGAGAATTTGTTCTGCCATGGAGTGATTTGTGTGATTTTGGAGTGCATTGGTCTTAAAAATGCCATTGTTATTCAGTTGTTTTAAATATTTGTTTGTTCAATATCAGTATCATGTTAATTTGTTGTATTTATTCCGTATTGCTATGGTGTTTCTTGTTTCTGATGCTTCTGTTTGTTTATTAAGATAATTGTTGTGTTCAAGAGTTGTAAAGCTTAAAATATGTGATAAAGATAGTCATGGAATTGTACAGCTGACGAGATGTATAGTACTTTCTGCTCAATACCTGTTATTGTCTATGGAATGTGCGAATTTGTGGTCTTTAGACGTAAAGGATTCAGGACAAATCTTTTGTAATTTCAGCAGGTTGTTACTTGTAGATTTTTCTCCATTTAGTTATGGGTTTTTTTCTTAGCAGTTTTGAGATTTATGACCTAAGTAGATGTTACGCGGTGTGATATTCTTCTTCTTTTTTTTTTTTTCAAAGCAGAAAGGACTTTGAATTGTGCCTAAAAAATAAAAATTTACCTACTGCTGTTTTCACATATTTCATGTTTTATTTTGTTCATAGTACTGTAAAAATTTCCCTCTTGAGCTTTCCAGCTTGTGAGAAAACATTTTACATTGATTCTGCGGTGACAATTCCATTTCAGGAATATACCTGCCCAGAATTTGTCCAGCGGCTCAGATAACCTCAACTTCTACTTGGGTATTTATGGAGGTCTTGCTGCGTGTAACTCCATCTTTACACTGATGAGAGCTTTCATGTTTGCATATGGTGGGGTCAAGGCAGCGACTGTCATTCACCAGCGTCTTCTGAAAGCCATACTGAAGGTACTGGGGAAAATTGCACTACTGGTTTGCTTAGGAATGCCAGTTGAGCATTTAAAGTCTGTCTCTGATATTGATTTGTATCTAATAGTAATTTGTGAGGGTGTTTACTCTCATCAGGTAGACTTGGAGATATGTTAAATGTACGTAATTTTAACCTATTTCAGAAAAGTGGCTTGTTGCTGGAGGTTTTTGTGTGGTCTGCTCATTTTACTTCTTTCAATATTTCTATGGTTCTTTAATGTTCCTTGTGATATGTTATTGGAAAGAAATGGAAGTAGTGCGCATCCCTGACCGTCAGATTACTACATTCATTGTTGACATTGCTGCTTGATCTCGGAAAGGCTTTGTTCTCATAATTTCTACCTTATAAGTGACCACTGTGATTATTTATCTTTGATTCATCATTTTAATGAACATTTGTTGGCCCAGTGATGTCAGCGTTGCTGTATCTAATTTAAAAAGTTAGCTTTGTTCATTTTGAAGAGATACTAAGCATTTCTCTTTAGGTCAAATATACATGGTTAAAGTTGTATTTCTCAAATGTAGTTGGTGCACCCCTCACTCACATGTGATCATATCTCAAAAACTGTTTGAGAAATCTGAACAAAAAAATGTATTTAAAAACAAACAACCAATCATCACGAAAGATAATTCTGTGCAGAAATGCGTTAGACTAAAAATATTGAGAAATGACCCTTGTGTGCCCTTTTCCCGGACACGCACATATTTTTTCCCTTTCAAAAGTATCTTTGACTGAATTGGGGAAGAAAAACTTCTTGACAACCAATTCTCTTCAAATATTTCATGATCTTACCTCACCCCAAAATTGATTTTGTCTTGATATACAGGCTCCCATGTCATTTTTTGACATGACCCCTGTTGGCCGGATCTTGAATAGATTTTCGTCAGACTTGTACGCAGTAGATGACGGACTACCTTTCATCCTAAACATCTTCCTGGCACAAACCTATGGCATTCTGGGTACTCTGGTGATCACCTGTTATGGCCTGCCTTGGTTTACCATCTCACTAGTCCCAATGGCTGTGATCTATTATAAAATACAGGTGAGTGTCAATCCCTTCCTTTTTCCTCTCTTAAGTGTAGGGCGAAGTAGAATAAAAACCTTAATCCTCTGCCAAGTGTTTGCCACCTTGTGAGATGTGTGGTTGGGTGGGATGTGACTTATTTCCCATCACCATTCAGTCGATGTTTCCAGTTTATCTGCTTACTTCTTTTTACTAAATGGAAGGATTGATCACCATGTGTGAATTGGAAGAACATGTACTTGCCAGTAGTAGATTAATGCCTATTCAGGGTGCTATGATATACTTATGATGTTAACTTTAACTAGAAGAACTGCATGGCTTTTTAAAAATTTCAGCTACTTAAATTGGAAACACTGCGAACATAAAATTGATCTAGTAGATTGGTCTTTACAGAACTTCCTGCTTGAAAAAAAGTGACCATAACATTCCTTATTTATGCTTTTTAGTGTTTGCTGATCCTTGTAGAACATTATGGGCTTAAAATTATTTAGGGTTTTTCTTTATTCCTCTTCAACGCAATTTTGTAATTTATTTTTAAACCCTTATTCCAGCACATTCTGTCAGTTCAATACAATAATTCCCTCAGAAATAACTCCAGTATCCAACTTGCCATGGGAATTCCGTCTGCAAGTTTCAAGTCTAAAAGTGTCAGGTTAAAGTTATATATTAGTATGTGAACCTCAACAAAACCAATAAACCGTGCATTAACGTATTTTTATTTTGAAATATAAATATTATCAAGTTCAAGGCTTACAGAGTAACATTTCTGTGTCATCCCCCCCCATCTTTTACATACAAGAGGTATTTTAATTTATTTAGGATGAAATTTGGGTCTGATAACATTCAATAAGCATTCAGTCCTGAGCATGTGTGCATTTTATGTCAACAGCATTATTACCGTCACACATCTCGTGAGCTCAAGCGTCTATCTAGTGTGTCGCTGTCGCCGATCTATAGTCATTTCTCTGAGACCATCATTGGTTTGACCACCATCAGGGCCATGCGGCATTCTACCAGGTTAGTGGTTTGAGTCTTTGCTGCGAGTTGGGTGTTTTGCATTTCTTTTTGTTATTTCTATCGAATTTCTTGTAAATAGTTGTGGGAAATTGTAGAGCGAAATTGAAGTATTAAAAATTTTTATGTTTTTTAGGAAAGTTGTTTTAGATTGAAAATATTTATTTACACAGAATTTGAAATATTTTAACGTTTTAAGATCTAATGACCCGCACCCAGCTGTACAGTGAACTGCGAATAAAGCTAACTTGTGTTTCGCGCACTCATATGACCTTATGCAGTTGCGAGCACCATTAAACCCCATACTAAAAAAAAGTTTTAAATATATGCTCATATTGATGCCTCTCAATGCAATTTGGACATTTTAAGAGGTGGGTCAATCCTGTACATTTGGGCCAACTTTGATGGTGTGGGATACAACATAGGTGGTTGGAGAGTGCTCTGGTGTGGTTTGCTCCTTCTTTCCTATCAAACATCTATTGTCCTTATCTTTCCTCCTTTTTTTTGTTTGTTACACTCTTGTAACACCTCTAATCTTTGGCACCTATGTGACCTAATTGTGTTGCAAATGCGGTAAAACACTTACTAACGATATAATTACTTCCTTATACAGGACTAAAACTCATGTCCTATGCATTCTATTCGGAAGAGCCTTCCTATTACTCCACATCTGCTGGTCTACTGTCTGGATTGCTCTCCTGATATTTTACAATTTTTAAGTTAGTGTGCTGCTGATTAATTCGTACAAACCATTTCATGCACATTTGCTGAACATTGAGAAAGTACTTTTTTTTAAATGTCTTTTTCTTTGCTTGACACCTTTTTCTTCCTGTATGCTCAGGTTACAATTAGTTGTGTTGTTCGCTCTTGATATTGATTCGTTATTCGTGCAAACCGGTTTGTGATCA
Source organism: Aplysia californica (assembly GCF_000002075.1). Taxonomy (NCBI): domain Eukaryota; kingdom Metazoa; phylum Mollusca; class Gastropoda; order Aplysiida; family Aplysiidae; genus Aplysia; species Aplysia californica. The sequence continues at coordinate 387,678 of NW_004797684.1, forward strand.
CTGAGTTAAATGATTCTCTAATATCATCCGCTATAGTCCCAGTGTATATCACTGATCACCCTGAGTTGGGCACTTTGGGCACTCGTGGGTCTGCAATTCATGGCTGTGTGACCCACAAGGCCTAACGAGGGGCTGGCTATGTTGCTGTGTCAGTCCTTCACAGATTGTGACATTGTGATGTCATAAATGAGCAAATGAGTTCACCTGAACGCACTGCCAAGATCAGCGTCACTGGCTCTGCTCCCTTGCTCACTCATGTCTCAAATTAGCCGCTACTTCATAAGTGAGTAGCAAATAATGAACCTCTGGGATGTACCGATAAACCTTTGCCCACATGCAGTCTGATATAATATTTGAATAATTTAGTTTAATTGCTCGTTTATTCGTGCACATTAGAAATGAGCGCTCATTTATTTACGAAATACAAATGTGCAGTTAAAACTCAAAACCAGTTTTTATGCATCTTTTATTTGCTTTAGGTTTTCCAAAAATTTGGGTTTTATTTTCTGGCCTGACATCATTTTTGTTATCTTGCTTCGTGTAAATGCCCTCTAACTGATATTACAGCTTTGCTTTTCCTCACAACTTGATAGACTTTGCTAGGTTAGAGCTTTCCTGTCTTTCTGTGAGCTGTTTCCCTTAAACCATAAATGACCATTAATGTGGAGATGAGTTAGATTTTACTACTTCATGTCCTCAACATCGTAAGTAAAAATTACTAACTCTATATGACCCTGTTTTACAAGATAAGTCAAAAGTATTTGTGAAGACCAATTTTTCTTAAAACCACAATGTATAATTCATATTGTTGATGAGAAGAAAATGAGGAAATCTGTTTGGTCGTACTTAATGTGTTGAGGATAAAGAATTGCGAGTTACACATTTTTCTTGCGACAGCAATGATCTGTTCCGAATCAAACAAGTCTTTTCTGATTGAAAACTAATTACTATGAATTCTCTCTCTTTCGATTCTTTGTCCCTAGGTTCTGTCAGGAGAACATTGTTCGCCTTGACATGAATCAGAGGGCCCAGTACGCCACACAGTTATCGGCCCGCTGGCTCGACTTCCGACTGAGAATGCTGGGTGTTGCCATGGTAACCTGTATCTCTTTTGTTGCTGTCATTCAGCATCAGCTGTCGTCAGTTAACTCAGGTGAATAGAACCAAAAAAAATGTTTTCCATTTACTGGCAGTGTTTATCAAATTCTCTTTGTGTGATGTCATGAAAGCTATGAAGGTGATGGGTTCATGTTTTTTATGTGCCTTAGAAGTCAAAGTAGCCACTATGGTTTGACATAATGATAGATACTTTTATTAACTGAAATTTATGTTGAACAAAAGGCCTATTTAAAATACTGTTTATTGCAACATGAGTCGGCTCGTAGGGTTCAGACTATTGCTGTTATCTTAGGCAAGGTTTATTTATCTTAAGATAGTAAAAACGACAGGCAAAAAATGAGATCTGAGCCTTTGTTTAGGGTAACGATTTTGATATATATTGTGAGGGGATAATAATATTATATTTTACTGGCATTTCTAATATATTGGTTAAGTGCTTTACCTTGCTTGAAAATGAAGTGAATTCAATCCTGACATTCCTTCCATGATTTTTTCAGGCTCTGGACAGAATTATTTTTCCCTGTTCAGTTTTGGACCTGGGGTGCATCAATTTAATGCATTACTTTGAAGCTCTAAGTTACTTTAATATGTATTGTCATATACCAAAACTGATGGGAATCAATAGAGGAATCTGTTTATATCAATAACAATAACCTATAATCTGTTTGTATTGTATTTTCCCTCAGACAAAAACGAATGGGGAAAGAAAATTGCGCAATACCTCTTCGAAAATTTCAACTTACCACATTTTCTCAGCTCTACAAGTCCTTATAATCCATAGGAATCAACATAAAATTGTAGCGATTTCACCCCAGGACACATTTATGCAAGAATTTCACAAATTTAGTTGACTATCTTTTTTTGAAGGGCCTTTTTATTATACCAGGCTCCCTTAGATCTAGCCTACTTAGCGACAACAAAACGAACGATTTTTGCAAGAATTTCACGGAGTTTCAATCGATATTGGCACTCAGAGATTGAGGTCAGGCTTGTTTACAAGTTCTGCTTCCTTTCGACAACTTTAAAAGTAGGAACTATGTTTAAAAGTGCACATTTGTTTTGGATTTCGCTCGCATTTCGTTGAGCCGCTCACAGCAGTCGAATGGAGGCTGCGGAATAGAGCTGGATCCTGCTCACCAAATCTAAAAGTGGCGATTCGCGATTCAGTCGGCTTCAAAGAATCGCGAGCGCTCGCGGAACTGCGGTGGAACACTGACTGAAACAGAACAGTGTCATATCAACGCCACTTGGCGAGCGCGAGTCCCACTCTTGTTGTCCCACCGCCCCCCCCCCCCCACCCTTCGTTTTGCTGCTCTATCTACTGACCTCAGTTAGCAACTCCATAAATTCACCCGCCCCACCCTATGATTCGCTAAAACAATGGCTCCCTAAAATTCCTTCTGTGGATTATTTGGAACTTGTTCATTTTGTTTTAATAGGGGGGTTGGACTATTCCATCTTTTGTTATATAAGGGGAGCCATACTAAGTGTTCTGTTCCGTTCTTGCACTCGGGACTCAACTCAGCTGTAGGTTACAAACAAGCTGCAAGCAAGGTGGTGACATCTACAGGGGAGTGAATCGGACGGCGATACTGTTCCGTGTTCCGCTGAAGTGAATCGCAAATCAAGTGCCGCAGGGAAGAGCGGCGTTTCAGTTCCATTCTCGCACTCGCGACCCAGCTCTACTATGGAAAACCTCAGAGTCGCTGTCAGCGGCTGAATGGATGGAATCAGTTAAGATATTTTCAGTGCCTTTCCACTGATAAGTATCATTCCATTGACTATGACAGGCAATTGCGAAGCAGTCTGCTTCCTTAATGACCTAAGTTGTATTGATGAAGCAGTGAAACATTTGCAAAAAAGGATCTTCATTTATTTTTCTGGGTATTTTGGGACAATTTTTTGTTTCTCATTCTTGCCTTTTATTTGATTATTCCCCAGGTCTTGTTGGACTGGCCATTTCGTATGCGCTGGCAGTGACGAACTTGTTGGGGGGCGTTGTCATGTTCTTCACGGAGACGGAGAAAGAATTTGTCAGTGTGGAGAGGTGTCAGCAGTACATCGTAGAGACTCCAGTGGAGAAGTGGAATGGAACCTTGTTTGTGAGTGTGTATGTTTTGTTGAATAGTTTTAAAAAACCAACTGACATCTGAAGTGTAGCGGTTAAGCTCTTTGCCTTTTCACAGAGAAGATAGTGGGTGGTTGGCAGGTGCTTTGGTGTGGTTTGCTTCTTCTTTTCTATCAAACATCTATCGTCTTTATCTCCCCTTTCTTCTTTTTTATGTTTGTTACTCTCTTGTAACACCTTTAATCTTCTGGCGCTCATATGCCCTTATGCAGTTGCGAGCGCCGTAAAACCTCTACATAAAAAACCCCCAGAGAAGATATGAGTTCAATTATCTAGTGTGGAGGGGTTTTTTTGTTGGTTTTCTTTTTTTAGCGAGTATCTCCATCAGTATGCAATGATGTCGTATCCCTGGCAGCCCAGGTCAGCCATGACAGGCACAATCAAATCAGGTTATAAGACCATGGCAGATAAGCAGTGCACCACAACACCAGAGACAGGGACCTTTTTGTTTTGACGTAAATAATAATAAAATAATAGATAAAAAGCATTTGTATAGCGCAAATCCTGCTCAACAGCAAGCTCTATGCGCTTCGCATTCTATACTATTACCCCAGCAGACCTGAGAGGATTCTGAAGCAACCTCAACTTCCTGGAAAGCACACAGTGCAAGCAGCCATTTATTGGTGCTATAACACTAACATACTGACAAGATCTTTTGCTTAGGAAAATTTGTGTAAAGTGCCTAACCCAAGGACACAACTTGGGCCCCCAGCTCGATCCCCCCGAACCCGCTACCTCATGATTACGAGTCCGGTAGCCTAACCGCTAGGCCACCGACGCCACATGTGATCTTTTAAGATAAAAATCAATGGGTTTAGGGTAGATGAATATTTAGGGACAGGAGATGCAACACTTCTAATGGTGAAACATCATGTCTGAACATCTACTATAATATACTTCTATGTGAGCACTCTCCTGTCTTAATGCAATTAGATAGAATAAGATTAACTATGTGCTTTCACCAGTTTCTCTCTCTCTCTCTCTCTCTCTCTCTCTCTCTCTCTCTCTCTCTCTCTCTATCTCTCTCTCTATCTCTCTCTCTCACTTTCTCTAGATAAAATACACAACGAAATGCTGTGCCACCTTGGTGCTAAAGGAAAAGAAGTTCTTCTTTCCCTGATAAACACCACGTGGAGAACGAGTGGAATACCAAAGGCATGGAGGATCGCCCAGATTACACCACTCCTGAAAAATGGGAAACCACCTGGAGAAGCGAAAAGCTACCGACCCATCTCATTAACATCATGTATCGGTAAGCTTGCGGAAAGAATGATAAACAACCGCCTCTACTGGTACCTGGAAAATACTAACAGCTTAAACCCACACCAAGCAGGCTTCAGAAAAGGCAGCAACACAGAAGATCAACTTTTTAAACTGAGTCAAAACATCCAGGATGGATTTCAAGAGAGTAAACACACTGTCGCCATCTTTGTAGATCTCTAACAGGCGTACGACAGAGTGTGGAGAAAAGGCCTACTCATGAAATTGATGGACCTCGGGATACATGGCAAACTTTACAAATGGATCAAGTTCTTCTTGTCGGATCGAAACATTGAAACCAAGGTAAACAATGCCCACTCGTCTAGAGAAGTACTCGAGGAAGGCCTACCTCAGGGTTCCTGTCTGGGTTGCACTTTGTTCCTGATCTTCTTTAATGATGTAACGAACGTGCTGAAATCAGAAAAGACTCTTTATGCCGATGATCTTGCTCTCTGGCAGACACATCACAGCACGATAGTAGGAGCAGGGAAATTAAATGAAGACCTCAAGAGGCTCCATAATTACTGTCAGAAATGGAAACTTAAAATAAACTGCACGAAAACAGTATACACCATCTTCACGAAGAACCATAAAGCAGCCAAAGAAAATCTCAAACTAAAGATAGGAAATGAAAGTCTCCACAAAGAAGAACATCCAACTTACCTAGGAGTCAAACTTGACCATAAGCTAACCATGAAAAGCCAAGTGGAGAACATAAGGAACAAGGCAAAAAAAAGACTCCAACTTTTAAAGAAACTCGCAAGCAGTTCATGGGGGTCAGACAAACAAACTTTGAGAGCTCTATACCTGGGTTATGTCCGATCTTCCCTGGAATACAGCAATAGCCTACTCACTATGTGCAGTACAACTACTTGCAACACCCTTGACAAGGTCCAAAACAATGCCCTTCTTTTTATAAATGGCGGCATGAGATCCACACCTACCGCCGCGTGCGAAATCCTTGCAAATGTTGAACCCCTGGGAATCCGCAGAGATAAAGCAGTTTTGGAGCTACATGAAAGAACTAAAAGAAAGTGCCCCATCCACCCAAACAGGAAATTAGTAGAAACATGGAAACCAAAGAAACGAATTCAACAAAAGTCAATCATGCATCACATCACAGAACAAATGGAGAGTCACCATCTACCACAAAATAGAAAAGAAACCAAAAGAGTCAACAAAAACATCCCTCCCCACCTTTCTTTAAAAAAGCCAATCATTACAACATCTCTCAAAGACAAGAGCACAAAATCTTCAGACCCAGTGACGCTGATGCTTGCATCACATCAAACAATCGACAGCTATTCAGATGACTGGATACACGTCTATACGGACGGCTCAGCATTCAAAGGCACAACCAAAGCCGGATATGGAATACTAATACAGTACCCAGATGGAAGTTCCTATGAGATCTCTGCAGCCTGTGGAGAGAAATGCAGCAACTACGATGCAGAAATGATGGCAATTGAAACAGCACTGTACCATCTCCGCACAGTTTTTAACACTCATCCTGGAAAAGCACAGAGTATTGTGATTTTCTCTGACTCACTATCAGTATTACAAGCCATAGAAAATGACCATCACGTAAACCAAGATTTGACCCATATACTGTTTGGATCCCATCATCTGATAACATTCTGTGGCATCAACCTAGTAATGCAGTAGGTCCCCGGACACTCAGACATACCTGGAAATGACAGAGCAGACACACTCGCCAAACGGGGATCTAGACAGGAACAACCCAACATTCCAACTTCATACAACACTGCAAAACAAATCATCAAAAGCAACAACAAACAAGATTGGATGAACAGATGGGCCCTGGGAAAGACAGGCAGAGCAGTTTTCAAACATATGACCACAACAAAAAGGAATGACAATATCAACCGCCTTCAGAGAAAGAAACAGACCACGATCTTCCGCCTACGAACAGAACATATACAGCTCAACTTCCACTTGAACAGAATAAACCCGGAACTTCCCCCAATGTGTCCCTTGTGTGACTATGCATATGAGACTGTGGATCATCACCTGTTCCACTGTACAGCCCTAAATGACATCAGAGCTACCCTTCTCCCACCGAGACCTAACATTGACAACACACTCTATGGAACATTACAGCAACTGCAGCAGACCTGCACTTATCACTACATGGCATTGGACAGAAGGGAGAGAGCCCAGCTGTTGCTGGATTGATAACAACAACAACAACTCACTTTCTCTTTCCCTCTCCCTCTTCCTCCCTCCCTCTCCCTCTCTCTATCTCCTTCTCTCTCTCTCTCTCTCTCTCTCTCTCTCTCTCTCTCTCTCTCTCTCTCTCTCACTTTCTCTTTCCCTCTCCCTCCCTCCCTCTCCCTCTCTCTATCTCCCTCTTGTTCTCTCTCTCTCTCTCTGTCTCTCTCTCTCTCTCTCTCTCTCTTTCTCTCTCTCTTTCTCTCTCTCTGTGTGGTGTACCTAGTAATATTAAAATCTGTAATTATAGTTAATGATCATAAGCACAAAAAGAAAATGAATTTTTAATGGACTGTAAATAAAATATTTTGGTTAGATATCCTTGTGTTTTTTACTTTTCTCTTTTCCTGCACACAAATCGTAATTTGGTGGGCGGTTTTCCCCCCTTTATCTCCCACCTGTAGCCCCCATCCGTCTGGCCCTCAGAGGGTGTGGTGGAGTTTGAGGATGTCTGTCTCCGCTACAACAACTCACAGGCCAGGGTTCTCAACGGCGTTTCCTTTAAGACAGAGCCAGGAGAAAAGGTTGGTATTGTTGGGCGTACGGGTGCCGGAAAGTCAAGCCTCTTCCTGTCGCTCTTCCGTCTGGCAGAGCTGAGTCAAGGTCGCATCATCGTTGATGATATAGTCATCAGCATGCTGGATTTGAATGATATAAGGTATGTGGATTCTGTGAATTATTGATTAAATTTAAATGTGCATGAATTTTAGTTTCAGTTTTTCACCCTTTTTAACACATTTTGAATTTTTTCAGGGGCATAACTTTAATATGAGCACCTTGTTTTAATTTTGATAAGGATAAAAAGAGGACTGGGAAACTTTAATTTGTTTACTCAAGGGTCAAGGGTATCATTTCCAGTGTCTTTTCAGCTGAAACTTGAGAAAGTTGCAGGGAGAAAGAGCTTAGATCTTGATTTGTGAGTTCATACTTATAGTGAAATTGCCAATGCACATTATTCATGTGTAGTAGAGGAACAGTGGCTTTAGCCCATTTAGATGTATTGGAAGGACAGTTGCATAATATAAAATGTAGGGGAAGAACAGTGGTTGTAAGTGTTTTATGTCCCCATTGCCACAATGTAGAGAATTCAGGACCATTACAAAGACGGGAGGCGTGGACTCTTGACTGTCAGGGCCAACCGGGGCTGAATGAAATACAGCATGCCAGCAAAAAAGATAGAGTTGAGATACTTGATAAAGTACTTCCGCACTTGGTGGTCAAATTCGAATCTATGCGTACAATGATGTTGAAGAGCCTAATCATTGCATTTTCTGACAGACATTGATATATTATGTAATAGATGGACAGTTATGTTGAACGTGGATAGTGTTTAGCATGTTATTGTAGACTCATAGGTGACGTTTCTACTCTCAGGTCCAAGTTTGCCATAATCCCGCAAGACCCGTTCCTGTTCAGTGGCACCATCCGGCTCAACCTTGACCCTACCAGCGTCCACAGCGATTCCGATCTGTGGGCAGTCCTTGACCGCTGCCATCTGAGCAGCTGCGTAGACAGGATGGGTGGCCTGGAGGCAAAGCTTACTCAGCGCGGCCGAGAGTTTTCTGTGGGCCAGAGGCAACTGCTGTGCCTAGCTCGTGCTCTGCTCTCTCGGGCTAAGGTCAGGGCTTTTATAAGTTGTGGGGGGGGGGGGGGGAGAAAGAGATGGGGAAAGTCAGGAGGAGGAGGGGAAGAGAAAGCGGGCAGGGCGAGGAAGAGATACGAGGGAAAGAGAAAGAAAGAGAGGTTTGTATTAGAAAGAGTTTTACGACACTTGCAACACAATTAGATCATCTAAGTGCCGAAGATTAGAGGTATTACAAGAGAGTTACAGACACAAAAAAGAAAAAAGAGAGGTAACCATGATAGATAAGAGGGGTCCCATTCTTTATTTAAACTCAGAATGGATACTAGGCTGTCACCCAATCATTAGGGAAAAGCAATAAATGTACAAAAAATTATTGCAAGTAAGAAGAAGGAATTAAATTTATGCAATACTGTTGTTGTTTTCTTGTTTCCTTTTTGCTGACTACTTTGAATGCTATAATTTCAAGCAAAAATCTGAAAGTCAGTGGCACCACCGAATTATTGGATGATGATTTAGATATCACATGCGCGGGCGCACACACACACACACACACACACACACACACACACACACACACACACACACACATACACACACATTGTGTCTGGGGCAGATGGGCAATCTCCCTGAAAGCCAGTTTTACAGAAGAGGTTGAAAGTGTTTTAATTAAACTATCAAAGACCACTCTAACTCAAATTTCAAGGAGATGCTTTAATGCATTTTTTCGGGGGGGGGTTCAAAATTTATTTTGATGTTGTATTTGACCCTGCTTTACAGCATAGTGAAACATCAGGTTTGAGAACATTTTGGAGTTGGCCCATTTGTGTTTGACACCATCGTTTTACGTAACTTTATGTGACTGGTACTTTGCTGATGGTTTGGACATATTTTGAAAGTGAGTCACCCAAAAAAGAAATATCGTTTTTCTGTGAAGAAAAGAAATATTGAGTTGGAGCCAAAGATGTTTGTCCAACCGGTGTTTGAATAAAAATAGTGTGTAAATGTTGTGTTAACACTTCAATTTCTTCTCTTTCAGGTTCTGTGTATTGATGAAGCAACAGCGAGCGTTGACCAGGAGACGGATTCTCTCATCCAGTCAACAATCAGGCACGAGTTCCGCAACAGCACGGTGCTCACCATCGCACACCGTGTCAACACCGTGCTGGATAGTCAGCGCGTGCTTGTTATGAAAGACGGTCAAGTGGCCGAGTTTGCTCCCCCTGACGACTTGCTCAAAGACTCGAGCTCTCTCTTCTATCAGTTTGTCTATGGTGGTTCTTAATGTGTTCAGACGTTTTGTTCGTAATCAATGGACAAAATGACAACATTTTTATTTGCTCCATGGGATGAATTTTTACGACCTTATGAACTCTTTAGGTGGGTTGTTGGCGGGTGCTCTGGTGTGGTTTGCGCCTTTTTTTCCTGTCAAACATCTGTTGTCTTTACCTCTCTTCCTCCTTTTTTGTGTTTGTTGCTCTCGTGTAACACCTCTAATCTTTGGCATTTGCAGGACTTTATTGTGTTGCAAGTGCCATAAAACTCTTTTTAAACTAAACTAGAAAGGACATAACTAGTGGAGTTTTTTTTTTGTAAATGGCAGGAATGTGTCTTCTCTCTAGGGCTATGTTTAATAACAGTAAATTCTTATTCTTTTACTTTCATTTCCTTCATTGTTGCATAATTTGATTCGGACTACTGGGTAGAGGATATGACACTTGGTACTGTGACCACTAAAGTGTTAATTTCTCATCTATGATAATAAAGTCATGGATCTTCTCAAGGTGTTATTCAACAGTACCAATACTGCTGACATTTGAGTGGGTGGATCCAAGTACAATTTTACCCTTCTGGGAACCGAACCTATGCCTGAGCATGCAGGAATATAAATGTAGCAGTTGACCCAAAGGTTTTGTAGGCTCAGGGGACCAAAGAGTTAGGGCCAGAGATTGTCACATTTAGACGACAGTCCAGGGGTAAAAAATCAGGCCTGAGCCAGCCTCAGTCAACACGACGAAGGAGTTGAAAAGCTTTTCACTTTTGTTTTCTCTCTGCGATGTGCAGAAGAAATCGCGATGTTGTCTTTGGGTCTCCTGGAAGTAAGACTTCAAAGAGTTTTGTTAATCTGTTGTCTCTTGCCAATGTCTTGAACCTGTGATCACTAGTCCGGTCTATATTATATAATGTTTCACACAAAGGCAGATCTCTCTGCTTACTTGATTCAAGAGTTTCTTTGTCACTCGTCAATGGTTTTGTTCAAAGGACTCGTATTCAACAATTTTAATGTGGGTGGGTGGCAGGTGCTATGGTGTGGTTTGTTACTTCTTTCCTATCAAACATCTATCGTCTTTATCTCTCCTTCTACTTTTCTTTGTATGTTACTCTCTAGTAACAACTCGTAATTGTCAGCGCTTATGTTTATATGACCTATTTATGTTGCAGGTGCCATGAACCTCTTACTAAAACTTAACTAACAGTTTTGTTAGAATCAACTTTTCCAATTACATGATGCACAGAATAATCATCTCAATGTCTAACATTTTTTTTAACATCTACATCCTACAATTGTTTATAACACAAGTTGTACTGATTTTTTTCTTTTACCTTTAGACGAAGGCACAAAAGTGATATTCTTTTTTCCTCTCCCCTGTTAAAAAAAAAGATTTTCCAGCTTGCAGTCAATCTGTATTCTTGGTACTACATGCCTTTGTGGGTTTTTTCCCCTCTGTCTTTCTCCACAGACCTTCAAATGGGTAACCTGGAGCTGGATCCTTGATCTTAACACTTTTTTACTTAGAATTGATGTTTTTCTCTCTCCACAACACATAAACGATGATGCTAAACTGAAACACTGAAAAATTTTTAGTAAAAAATTCTTCCAGTTGCAGGATTTATTCCTGCAAATGTTGCTTTTTTTTTAAAGGGCAATCCATGGGGAAGACACCTGAAAAATCACTGATCTGGTGATAAAATTTATGAAGAACACTGTCATGAAAAGTTTTAACCCTACACCTATGAAATTTTTACTGCATAATGTTTCCATAAATATCCCGGTACTGACAAAGGCATTTGGCTTGAAAAATTATAAATAATTTAGGGGAAAAAATATACAGCGGATAAAATGTTTTGCTTTTACCATTAAAAAAAACAATGCATAAAAACCACTGAAACTGAAAACTGGCTCTGAGCATAGCTACCTCTCATTAAGTGACATGATATTCCTACATGTCACTGATGCACATTATCTGATCTCATTGCTCATTCCATCTTTGTGTTGCTTTGGCACTTAAAACACACATAGCTACCTCTTCCGTATTCTTTTGGAACTGAGCTTCAACAAACTTGTGAGCCTTACTTTTAATAAATTTGTTGTCCGTCTTGGAAGGAGTGCAGATTTCGAAATGCATTTATTTAGAAGCCAGTCAAAATTTTAAAAAGTAGTACAGTTATTAGTGTTATGTTGCTTGAGCAGCGAAAAAGTCAATTTTTGGAACTGCAGTACATTATTGTTTGAAAATTATCCCCGAATATTGAAGTCAAATTTATGTTAAAATCTATTAAAATTTATTTCTGGTTGTATCAATGTCTGTACATGATGTACTTAACCCTTTATTTTCACTTTGGTTTTGTGATATACTTTTTGGTACATAGTAAGGATGTTTCAATTTCTGTGGAAGTTGCTCTAATGAAAAAGTTTTCTTTTATACTTTTTATGATTTAAAGTACTGGTCTTACAGATTTTACAGGGTTTACAACGGAACATTATTGTCCATCAGAAAAGTGAGTTTGCAATACAAGGAGAAGTAGAACTGCAGTACAATTGTTTCTACAAAGCTAGCTGTCCCCGAATAACACATAGAGTTCAGTTCAATGTGTATGAGGCTCTTCTACAATCACCCATTCTATACTCTGCCGTAAGCTGACAATTCGCAGCAGTTTCGAGAAAAAAGAGTGGGCTTTTTTAGTCAGCGTAACCATTTAAAAATAGAGTGATTCCGAAATTTGAATTCTAATTTATTAAAAAACTAGTCACAGTTTCACTTGGATTTTTTCACACAAGTACGGTAACTGATCAGTTCGATTTAGCAAATAATTAATTTTAGGTGCCAAAATGAAGAAGGCGTTTTGTCACTATTGTCAGCTTACGCCAGTACTATGGTGAATGTTTCAAGACTGCAATAGCGAAACATTTACTCCTCTTGTCATCGCTATTGAAAGTCTTGGACTCTTGTTTATGATTTAGGACTATTGTCATAAATTGTGCTGTGAATCGTTCTCTCCTTTTTTTTTTCATTGTCTTATGTTCAGAATATACATCTTTTTTATCATCTCTATAATTGTTCCTGTTTGCTGCTGAACAGCATCTTTATTAAATGGGGTTTTGCAATGTATTAAGTATTTTTATTTTGCTTAGGTTATGATATATGATGATTGTGCACAGAATTGTCCCTGAGCATGCAGAGTCAAAGAAGAAGATCATTTTTAAAATGATCCAGGTTGTTTTGATGTCGATGGAAAGCATTTACAATCATATTCAGACAGGAAGTGCCAATATTTTCAGTAACAGGACTATGTCAAACCAATTGCTGGAATTAGATACTTTACATTCTTGGGAGTTGTTAAGAATGAACCTAAAGAGAAAGAAATGATCACAGGTTGCCAGATTACATGTCTGTGATTACTGTTATTGCCATATTTTGTGTTGTGTAATATATGAATCTCTAATTTTGCATGTAACTGTTTAGTCTCCCATGTTCTTTGATCACGTGGATATGATGTTGGGTAGTCCAAATATTACCTAACACTTTTTCTTGTGATTACCACTTATGTTTTGTATGTATTTTGCTTGGAACATTTCATCAGCAATGTTGCTTGTTCACTGAGTATACCCAATAGTCACATTAAGCTGTGTGTATGACGGTGTCAACGAGTTCCTTGTTTTTGTGCAATATAACACCAAAGACACCTCTGCTTAGATGTTTTGCATTATATGAATGCTGAAAAACATAAGAAATCATTTGCTTTTTGTGCTGCATTATAAAATGCTTAATACTAAGTAAAAGTATATTTTGCATGCAAAAAAAATCAAGTAACATATTTTCTCTTGTTGCCATAAAATATTTATTCTGCACTTGGTACACTCACTCATATTTATAGTGAGATAACATTTATATATGCTTGTATTATTGATGTCTGTGTATGGTAGAATATTTCTGCCGTATGGTTTTTAACATCATTGATACCATTGACAAGTCTGTATTCAGAAGAGGTCAGAGACTGTATTACTTCTATTATGTGGTCAGCAAAAAGGCACCTCTTGGATGCCCATAAGATGCTTATCCTAGCAAATTGATCCCATCTACCTGGAGATCAAATCTAAGGAATTCTTTAGGGGGGAAAAGCCTAATTTGTTTCTGGACCACTTGTATGGGAGCAAGAAATTGAACTGGATACTTTGTAGTGAGAGAGAGAAAAATAGAACACGTACTGGGCAGAATTGTTTCAGCACATAACACGTGTATTTATGTCCCTTTCTTGCATGTATGCATGAGTGCACGCTGCCATTGTAAACGACCTAGACAAATTTCTCCCTGAGAGATGCATAAAGATTGTCATTGTATTTGTCTTTGCCAAGCATTAAACGTCTTGACGCGTGATTGTTTTGTCATTGTAAGCGTTTAATAAGAAATAAGTCAGTGCAACAGTGAGCATTTTATTCATACATAGATAGTCTCTCCCTTTCTTGTTTTCAAAAGAGGATAATTTTTTTTTAACTTAAAGCTCAGTCAATGTGACTCCAGTGGTGAAATTAAATCTGTCAACAATTTCCCTGAAATTCCTACAGGCAACATTCAACATGACTACATTCTATAATGTTTATTCTTTGTTCCTTGCTCTTTCTATCAGCTCTTATCTATGTACAGGTGGAATCTTTGAGGAAAGGGTAATCTCCAAAGCAAACATTTAAAACTTCCATTAACTACAGACTCAGAAATACGGTGATCTGTAACATATTAATTCAGTGTTGTAGATACCTGTCAGAAGCAGAACAGAGGTATCTGTGGTGTAGTGTTTGGTGTTTCACAGTAGCATGCAGATCACCTAAGTTCGATTCTGGTGTCATGAAAGTTTTTATCGAGTATCTCTGTCTTTTTTTGCTAGAATGTTGTATCCCTCTCAGCACAGGTTCCCTGGCATGCAAAGTTGAAGCCACCCCACGGGGTGGTGCTACTGATTGAAGTGTCTTTAGGCCATTCCCAAAGGGGGGACATTAACCATGTTTGTAATTGTAAATGGGCTGATTAATCTATGTCATGCTCATAACTGTGCCTGAAATGCAACAGGGAACTACTGCTTTTTCTTTCCTAATCCTTACTATCGTCATTTTTCCTCTACTTCTTTTGTACGTTTGTCACACTCTTGTGACCCGTTTTTTACGGGGTGCCTCGATAGTCGAAGCAAGAGAGGTGAGCAGAGTAAGCCTGATTCCCTGAAAGGACTTCTCTGTTGACATCCACCCTTTGGCGCTCATATGACCTTATGCAGTTGCGAGCACTGTAAAACCTCTACTAAAACTAAAAGTTGAAGCCGGCGTTTTAAATAATCTAAATTGTGTCAATCCTGGGGTAAGTCACTAACAAAAGTAACATTTGTATTTCTAAAGAGGCTTGAGCCAAGCTCTGTAGGTCTGCAAGTGTATCTGATTTATGCTTATTTCCTCATATGTGTTTGTTTTGTTATGGGTTGATTTTCGCACTGCTCAACATTGTTGAAGAATTAATTTGTTACCTGTTGATTTATTGGAATATTAAGTAGATGTTGATTATATCTCTTTCTTAATCCTGACTCAGCACAATCACTTTCCACCTTTATATTCCTGAAGGATAATGAACATCAGCAGTCATCTTAAATACATGAATATGTAGTGGAATAACATAAGTGACAGCATATTTTTTATAGGATAAAATATTTGGGATGATCAATTTCTTGTTCATCCTTATTTGTTGCTGCTCATTTTTTTTTTTATCCACAATGCTATCTTGTCGTATCATCTATGTATATGTTACCTCTTTATTTTGCAAAAGATTAAGATGAGTATGCAGAAAATAAAAACAGTATTGGCAGTTAATTCTTTTTTTTTTTTTATAGATCTGTATGGGTTTGTTTTTTTTAATCACGATACTAGATTCAAATGCTGAATCATACCTTTTTAATATTTCTTTTTGAATTTCATAATTGCAGTGGCAAATAGGCATGGATGGACAAAGTAGTGTCTTGGATAAATGAACTTTTGTTTACTTTTTTACTCTTTGCCTGAATGTTGTCGAATGTGATGAGTCTTGTGGACACTTCACGTACATGTGGCGCAGTACGGATGGTGGTCTCAGGCTTCACTTTGCTATCCGTGCCTGTTTGGAGTTTTGATGGTGCTGTTTAGTATTTGAAAAGTAAGAAATTTAATGGTACTGTTTTGTATGGGAAGTTACTTGTTACATTATTCTCAAAGCAGCTTTAAAGTGCAAAGACACAGCATTTTAACATATGTTATGATGAGCTGTGTATTTTGTTGCTTTTTATTTTAATAATCTGTATTCCCCTCCACACATTATGTCCCTCCATTTGGGAATAGATAGTTTATTTATTTTGGTGACGCTCTCTTCTTTGCATAATTTACCCAAGTTGCCTCAATAGATTATTTCTGTAGGAAACACTTTTTGCTGATATTTAACCCTTTTTACTGTTAAGAATTACGGTAGAATTTTGATTAGAAGTGCATAATCAAAATATGTATTATAATAACAAGAAGTTTAAAGTGGGTGTCTTTACATCTTCCAACTGCTTTTATAACTACTATAAATTTATACTGTTGTGTTCATATACACAATATCATACTGAGTGGTGTTTTCACTGCTAGAATTGATTTATATAGAAAACACTTAGGTCCTTATTTTTTGTTTTGTCAATATGTGTGGACGACATCTTGATCTCTTCAGTTTAAGACCAGCAGAGTCTTTACTTCTTTATGTTTTGGCTTTACTTTTTTTTTTTTTTTGGGGGGAGGGGGGGTTTATAATTCTCCCCTGTCATTTTGTTGAATATCTTCTGGATGATGTTGTCAGTTGCTTTGTTTACTGCTGGCCAATGGTAAATCATGTATCGTTTGTTGGAAAATTTTCGAGGGTCTTCCGTGGATAACTGGGTTTTACAAGCATGTCCAAGTATGTCCTGATGGGAATATATCTTTTTCTACAAAAGGGATAAGTTGGAGAAGCATTTTGTTATAACTGGCAGGGAAAATGGTAGAGGTTCCATATTACTTTTTTTGTTGTATGTTTCAGTATATAGCACTGTAGCTTATAACAGGTGTGTTTTTATACTTACCTATATTTGTGTTTTGTAATTATGACATGATAACGATTTAACACACCTTAACCACAATATGGTTTGAAAGAAGACGGGATGTCCAATTTTACATCTGCCTCCATATGTGTCGGAACGAGGTGGAATCAGGCGCGTGTCAATTTTTGGGCATATCGAGTTATTAGTATCAACTGAAAATTAAATTTTTTGTGTCTTTAATCAACGTTTAAAAAAAAAAGTAAAATCCACACAGAAATGTGGGTTTTTTTTACATGTACATAAAACATGTTGAGCTAAAAAGTTGTTTTTTTTTAATGACCAAAACTGGAGGGAAAATGCCGGTATCTTTAATTTCATTATTTTGGCGAGCACCTAATTTTACCACGATGCCTCACATATATGGACCCACTAAGGGGGGGGGGGATAACCATGCAAACAGTTATGTATCCCAGATTCCAGAGAGGAAAAGAAATATACAGCAGGACTTATCAAGGAAATCAGGAGCTTGTTTAATTGGGATTTAGATTTGTTTGTGTATGTGTGCATGCATGCATCATTGCATGCATGTGTATTTTTGTGTTTGTGAGCCTTTTTGTGTGTCTGTAATGTTAAATGCATGCATGCATCTTTGTGTGCATGAAATGGGGTAGAGGGTTTCAATTATATGTTCATATTTCATACATTTTCTGTCGCTCCTCCATATTTGAGGGGGTTTTTTCCCCCTCCAATTTTGTTGTGGTGATTGGTCTTGTTGTCCGACTGCATTTGTTTGGTTTTTTGTATTGTTTGGGGTGTTTTTTCTGGTGTCTCGTTGTCAAACAGTTTAATGAAATGGCTCTGAGAAATAAACAATGTAAAAATAAGGATGATGTTGTATTTTGTTTTAATTCTTTACTTCTTCATTTCTGTAGTTCTGAAATCTTTGCTTTGTGCTTCTCTTCCCCCCCCCCCCCCTGAACCAACAGTCTTCAGCTGAATTTGATTCTAATGTTTTCCTCTTGCTCCCACCAATTTGTTAAATGCTGTAAAAAGACGACCAAATTTTTCAACACAGCAGACAAAATGGGATGCCCTTTACTCATCATACACCTCCTATTAAGCACTACAAGCTATTAAGAGTAGTACTGGTGCAAAGGCTGCAATCAGTTGGGATCAACCACACATGCAACTCTTCCCAGTAGAAAAAGTAGTAGTTTTTGTTAAGTTGTTTATTGTCATCCCTATCTTTTTAGCCTTTTCATGGAGCAAGAAGTTGAACTAGTGAGGAAGACAAAGAGAGCAGAAATGAGTCCGAATTGGAGGTCTCAACATAATACCTTAGATATTATCGATGATACGGCACTCTGAACAACTTCATCTTTCCCGTAAAACAAAAAGCAGCTACAAAAATATCAACAGCAAAAGCAACACGTCTGCCAGTTCTGGAAGATGGATGACCTTTATCACAGAGGAGAGGAGAGAATATGGAGTGTAGAATGACGCAGGGTGGTGAAAGCCGAAAGGAAGCCACCAAACCTCCTGTCGACCAGAAGAACCACCAGACTTGGCACCTGGAATGTTCGTACAATATACGAGGCAGGGAAGGCACTGCAGGTTGCAAGAGAGATGGAGGCCTACCAACTGGACATATTGGGTCTCTGTGAGACGAGATGGACGAATGCAGAGGAGTGTCAACTTGCTTATGGGGAAACAGTTCTCTACTCTGGACATCTGGAGGAAAACTCGCTGCATACAGAAGGAGTAGGTATTCTGTTATCAACACACGCCCAGCGGGCTTTGATAGGATGGAAAGCCGAGGGCCCGCGACTAATATCACCTGAATTCCGTTCACAGAAGAAAGACATCAACCTTCATGTTATCCAGGGATATTCCCCCACCAATGATAAGGGCCAGGATGTGAATGAGACGTTCTACAAAATGCTACAAAATACTATTAATCAGGTTAGAAGGAAGGACATCTTGATTTTAATGGGAGACTTCAAAGCTAAGGTAGGCAGTGACAATGTAGGCTTTGAGGAAGTCATGGGGAAACACGGACTTGGAGTCAGAAACGAGAATGGAGAACTATTTGCAGATATATGTGCAACGAATGTGCTCATGATAGGAGGGACTGTTTTCCCACATAAACAGATACACAAATCAACATGAGTGTCGCCAGACCAACAAACTGAAAACCAGATTGACCACATATGTGTCCCCGTAGGATCATGCGATTGTGCGGCCGCGCGTTTTTTCGCGTAATTCTGCAACATTTGCATAATTTTGGATTATCCGTGTTTTTTCACGTTTTTTTCTTCTTTTTTTCACAAAACAGTTAGTTAACGCCTCGGCATGTGACTAAGGGGACGTAATCACCGCAATAAGTCTCATTGAAGTGAAAAGTTGGTTATTTCCCTTGTTAGAAGATCTTGGTTATGGGTTGTGATTTTGTTCCTTGAGCATGTTCAATTTTTCAATCCATCAAAAGTTGTTGCTCTTATGTCTGCTGATGTTTCTTGTTTGACAGGTGTCACTGGTTTTAGTAATGTGCCAGCCTCAGAGGTCCAGATGTCCTTTTTTTTTTTTTTTTTTTTACATGTTTCTTTCTTCTATAGATCTAGATCTAGATCTACAGCTGAAAGTTACAGAGATTATTTTTTATTTTTTAAGAATTATTTTTGATTTTAAATACTGATGTGTATTGTTTTCTTTTCCAAATACACAACAAATTACTGATACTGATATGTTCTGTTTTCAATTTTCCTGTACATAAAACATGAAAATCATGAAACTTCGTGTTGAAAAAGTGCAAAACATGTCGCGAATGGTGTTACGGTAACTTGCATAATTTTTGCATAATTTTGCTTTTTTGTGCACAATTTGGCCTTCTAAATTTGCATAATTCTACGGGGACAGACATATGTGTCAATAAGAAATTTAGGGGATCAATAAGGGATGTTAGAGTTTACAGGGGCGCAGACGTAGCTTCGGACCATCATCTGCTTATTTCAACAATCCGGCTAAAGCTAAAGCGAAGACAGGGAATTGTCAATAATAATAGGTACCGGTACAACATGGAATTTCTGAGACAGCCATCGTCAAGAGAGGAATTTAATGTAGCAGTTAAGAACAGGTTCCAATTGTTGGAAACACTAGGCGAGGGTAGCAGCGTGGAAGAAACATGAGAGGCAATAAAAGAAGGCTGGACCGCTGTGTGTCAAGAGGTACTGGGGAAACGGAAACGTGAGCACAAGCCTTGGATATCGGCCACCACTCTGAGGAAGATAGAAGACAGGAAAAAGAAAAAGGATAAGGTAAACAGGAGCAAGACAAGAACAGCCAAAGCAAAGGCCCAAGAAGAATACACCAAAGCAATGAAGGAGGTAAAAGTCAGCGTATGGAAAGACAAAAGAAACTATGTACGATGACCCAGCGCGCGAGGCTGAGGAAGCATCAGTGGCAGGAAACATTACATAAGAGGACTGTATGAAACATCAAGAAGATGTATGAGGGAATAAGTTGCAGTGTCTTACTTGGAGGGCAACGGACAGACTCGTTTGAAGTGAATACAGGAGTGAGACAGGGATGCCTGCTATCGCCTTTTCTCTTTTTATTAGCAGTGGATTGGATAATGAGACAGACAACATCGGGACAACGCGGTGGCATACAGTGGACCCTTTCCAGTCAGTTGGAAGACTTAATTAGACTTTGCCGATGACTTGGCACTTTTTTCTCACAGTCGAGCCCAGATGCATGCAACAGAAAACAGATCGCCTCAGGACCTTCTCTCGTAGTGTTGGACTCCATATTCACACGGATAAAACGAAAGTTCTACGAATGAATGCACCCGACGTTCCTATCACACTGCAAGGGGCACCATTGGCGGATGTTGAATCCCTCACCTACCTAGGAAGTGTCATCAAAAAGGCAGGGGGAACAGACGAAGACATCAAGGTCAAAATGCAAAAGGCAAAAGCAGCTTTCATCATTCTCAGGAATATATGGATGTCTAAGGAACTGGGATTGAACACCGAGCTGAGGATCTTCAAAACAAACGTGAAGACTGTTTTACTGTATGGTTCAGAGACATGGAGGCTCACAGCATCAGCAGCAAGGATACTGCAGAGCTTCGTAAATGGATGCCTGCGAAGGATAGTGGGGATCAAGTGGTACGATCGAGTCACTAATGCTCAACTGTGGGAAAGAACAAGCCAAAGGCCAGTAAAAGAAGACATACAGGTGAAGAAATGGAAATGGATTGGATACACCCTGAGGAGACCCCCGACAAGCATCATCAGACAGGCTTTAACGTGGAACCCACAAGGAAAACGTAAGATGACATGGAGGCGAGCGGTACAAGCGGAAATTGAAAAAGCGGGGACATCATGGAAACAGATAGAAAATGATGCTCAGGACAGGATTCGCTAGAGTAATGCTGTTGATGGCCTGTGCTCCACTGGGAGTTAAAAAGGCGAGAGAGAGAGAGAGAGAGAGAGAGAGAGAGAGAGAGAGAGCGCGAGAAAGAGAGAGAGAGCGCGAGAAAGAGAGCGCGAGGGAGAGAGAGAGAGAGAGAGAGAGAGAGAGAGAGAGAGAGAGAGAGAGAGAGAGAGAGAGAGAGAGAGAGAGAGAGAGAGAGAGAGAGAGAGAGAGAGAGAGAGAGAGAGAGAGATTCGGGTTATGATGAATAAAGTAAAATACCGCAGTCTTTAAGTTACACTGTTTTAAAACAACCTAAAGTAATACGTGCTGGTTGGATTTTAACGGAAAAAAAATTAATACCAGCACACGCACACAGACTCGCAGAGCTCCAGGAAAAACAGCAGCTTTAAGTTCTTTTTAGTATTAGTAGAGTTTCTACGGCGCTCGTAACTGCATAAGATCATAGGAGCGCCAACGAGTGGATGAAAGGGAATCAGGCTTACTCTGCTCACCTCTCTAGCTTCAATAGCACAAAGTCTGCTTCCACTATCAAGGCACCCCGAAAACAGCAGGTCACAAGAGTGTGACAAACATGCAAAAGGAGTAGAGGAAAATGACGGTAGTTAGGATTAAGAAAGAAAAAGCGGCAGTTCCCTGTTGCAGTTCAGGCGCAGTTATGAGCATGCCATTGATGAATCCGCCCATTTTTACGATTAACAATTCTACTGTGATTAAGAACATGTTATTGTAAATCCCCCCCCCCCCCCCCCCCTTTGGGAATGGCGTAAAGACTCTTCAGTCAATAGCACCACTCCAGGGGTGAAACAGCAGCTTTTTCTGAAGTATCAATATCATTTGAAAAAAATAATACGTTTGTATTTTGGACATTCAGTTGGGCACCTCTTTCCTTATATATGTCTGTCTGTCTGTCTGCTTTGTCTACCCCACCCCTTGTCTGCTATCTTTATTTTTTTTTCCCCTTTAACGACAAAGCGGGCAAAAAAATTGTCAATCGAACAGACTGAGACTCGAGATAAATCTCAACAAAAACGCTCATAGTGGCGTTCAGAAAAGTACCCCGTATTCTACGATCACTTGCATTACAGAAGAAAATGTTTAGAGGTCAACTCTTATAAATATCTAAGAGTTGAGTTTTCCACCAAATTTAGCTATAAAAATAATAGGCTACTTCATCCTTCATTTGGGAAGCAAAGTAAGTTTGTTAATATACCCTGAACATCTTCCTGACACTTGTTGATGCCAAAGTATGTGGGTGGTTAGCGGAGAACCGTGATGTGGTTTATTCCTCATTTCCTATCATAATTAAGCGTTTACTCTCCTGTAAGCTTACTACCCACAATCTTCGGCACTTATATGGCTTAACTGTGTTGCAAATGCTGTGAAAACCTCACTACAACGAACAAAAACAATGGCCAGGATGTCAAAGCACATCCTATTTTGTCTTACGAGCCTGGGCTTAAGGAGATTTTAGGATACGCCGGATATTGAGCAGGTTCATACCTTTTTCCTGACAAGGTTCCTGAATGTTTTAGCGCATTATTCGAACTCCGTTATAAATGCTAACACAAGAAAGTATCCGTTGCACCAGTCTCATAAACAAAGCTAAGAGGCCTGGAATAATGTTTCGTATGTGCCAGATATTGAGCAGGTTCATACGTTTTCCCCGAAAAAGAGTACCTTTTCCCTGAGAAGGTTCCTTGATGTTTTAGCTCTCATATCTTTTACCTGAAAAGGTTCCTGAACGTTTTTGCTCATTGTTAAAACACCGTTATAAACCCTGATACTGGAAAGCATCCTTTGCACATATCTAATAAACTAAGAAGCCTGCAATAATGTTTCGTTAACTGAAAATGCCACAGTACAACGACTTAGACAAAAGCGTGGACAACCCAGGGTATAGTTTGGTTGTACCAGGTAGTTGGAATCAATTTAATCTATGGGGGCTCATGATACTATGATGATGAAAAATCGTTTGATTGTTTAAAATAACAAAGAAACTTTCAAATATGTATGAATTAAAATGTGCCTATTTTTAATTATTACTAATTTAATCTCTGTACACTATTATTATTATGGTAAGGCGCTTCTTTGTCGCTCGCAGAAAACTCAAAATCGATTCCCAAAACGAGTGGTTGGCGGGTGCTCTGGTGTGGTTTGCCCTTTCTTTCCTATCAAACATCTGTCGTCGTCCTTATCTCTCCTTCGTCTTTCTTTGTGTTTGTTACTCTCTTGTAACACCTCCAATCTTCAGCCTTTATATGACCTTATTGTGTTGCAAGTGCCGTCGTAAAACTCTTACTAAAACTTTAAAAAAGGAAGGTTTTTGTTTTTTTAAATCGAGTATCTCGGTCTTTCTGCCTGCCTCCTAACTAATCTAAACTGTGTCGGCGGGGCGTAAAATAGTAACATTTAGAAGAAATTTCTCATTAAAATCTTTGGTAGGCTACAAATTCTACAATCAGAATGTTTTCTTTACGACGGTGCATTTGGGAGGTCTTTCAGGAACGTGCGTGCGTGCCTGCGTGCGCGCGCGTTTTTGTGATTGTGTGTGTGTGTGTGTGTGTGTTGTGTGTGTGTGTGTGTGTGTGTTGTGTGTGTGTGTGTGTGTGTGTGTGTGTGTGTGTGTGTGTGTGTGTGGGGGGGGGGGTCTGTGTGTGTGTGTCTGTGCGCGCGCGTGTGTGTGTGTGCGAGTGTATTTGTGTGTGTGTGTGAGAGAGAGAGAAAGAGAGAAAGAGATAGATAGATAGATAGATAGATAGATAGATAGATAGAGAGAGAGAGAGAGAGAGAGAGAGGGGGGGGGGGTGTTCTTAACTAATAAACAGAAAGATAGAAGGCCTAAAGAAGTTAGAGAAATGGATTTTTGGAAATTAAATTATATATTTTTAAAATCCACATTGGCCATATTGTACATGGTCAGTGGAGACTTTATTGAGCATTTGAAAATATTGATTTTAGGTAGGCCACTACTGGCTTTAATTGTCCTTTGCAAACAAAATCGCACTCTTGTGTTGCTTCCACCAAACGATTGCTTGTGAAGATGTGAAATGAAGGAGCTGTCTCGTGTGAAATCAAAAGAAGAAAAGGAAAGCAACCGATATCGTTAAAATAAAACATCCCTTTTTTTAAAGTAGCGCCCCTTGACAAAAGCCACTCTTTTTCTGTGCATAAATTCAACATGGCGGCTTACGTTCATGGCATCGAAGATGCATGACAAGTAATAATGTTCTTCAACGATATTACGATTTTAGGAGTTTAGTAAGGTATGGCTTTGACTGTGGATTGTTTAATTTGATTTGATTCTCAGGAAAGCATGTTTATTCTTTGATAACCACGTTCAGCGGAAGGAGTTCCTCAGAGGGCCGGCCGACCGACCAACACAGCCAACAATCCAACCACACACACAAGTGACAAAAGAAAAGAGGGGATATTTTGAGCGGGGTAGACTAGATTTCTATACCCTAAAACCTCAACCTTAACCCTAACACTAACCCTACCTAACTCTTGTATAGATTGCTCAGTGGACCTTGTCACAGTAAGTGCCGGCTCTTTGCGGAACTCCTCCCCAGCCCCATGGCCATGCAGCAGTGCTCTGTACGGCGTAACATATATAGGCTACACACTACACCTTAATATACAGTACAGTCCTTACAACACAGTCGTGTTGTATTCATCACTCAGTCACACCATGGATCATAGCCATAGTTATAGTATAGACCTAAAAGCATTTCATATTAGTAGGTAGGCAGCTCACCTGCCCCCCGCCCCGCTCTCCTGTTTTATAGATCTATAGTCTAGGCCTACCGCTAGATTATTGCCAATTACGAGAATGGACACCTGTACTGTAACATAGACTAGATTTAGATCTAGATATCTAGTATTTGTGCCTTTACTACCGCCGCCAACTGTCTTACTTACTGATCTAGATCTAGATTCTAGATCCAGGGTCCTCATTCATGAAACTTTTTAAAATGTTAAATTTGCTCCGCTGTACTGCCAGTGAATTGGTCACTAGAGGCCAGACACACACACATGGCGCATAGCACCCATGCTTGGCTGCTTGATATAAATAAAATCTCTTGCCCCACACACGTCTCTGCAAGCTCTGCCTATTTTTGTTCGGGGCCACCTCTATTCTCACCCCGGGTGAGAATAGCGCAGGCGAGTCTTTTGGCTATTCTCACCGGGTGGGCGTTCACCGTTATAGCCTAGGCCAACCAGTGAAGCGTTCACCCTGAACCACAAAATTCTACAATGTGATAACAGAATTATAGAATTCTGAGCTGTGAACAAACGTTCTAGAAGATCTATTACTAGAGATCTAGATCTAGATCTACTGTTAGTGTTAGCTTTTTTAAAAGCGTACAATTTTGTCTGTGGGCAGTGGAGAGAGAGAAAGAGAGAGAGAGTTGTAGACAACCAAATTAATTTAGTTTTCTTGTTTAAAATCATTTTTTAACTTTGTTTAGGTCAATTTGATCGTCCACACCGATAGACAGTATTCAGAAAGAGACAGAGAGAGAGAGAGGGGGGGGAGGAGTAGTTCTTTGTGAGAACTTCCGGGCAAAACAAAATGGCAACCCGCGTAGTTCGGCTCGATTCGAAAAATGAAATAGCCATAGCATCTTTGAAGACGATCAAATTAGCTTACTTTTGTGCTATAACGCAATGTTTTCTTGGCTTTTATCAATTTGATCATCCACACCGATAGACAGTATTCCAAAATGAGGAAAAACAGGTCTTGTTTCACTCCGGGTGAGAATAGCCTACGCTGGCAAGTCTCACCCGGGGTGAGAGGTAGATCGTATTTTTATTCTCACCCCAGGTGAGAATAGCCACTTCCTTTGTTCGGACACTATCATGTGGAGCCTCAGCCCTGGCCCCCCTAGGGTCATTTCCGGTAGAGCCTAGTGCAATCAAATATTTGTGATGGAACTTATTCTTAAATATCTCTTTAACGGGCGAATCTATATAGATCTATATGTATAGCAATACCATACACCCCGCGCTGGCAGTGCGAAAATGCGGTAGACTCGCCCGAGCTTGGGGTAACCCCGGGAACACGCTTATTTATAGCATTGTTCTTTGCGTCAGCCCCATGTATCATACATCAATACACACTGGAGAAATTGAGGCATTCACTGGAAAAAAAATTTTCCCGGTATCTTAGGGGACAGCAGAGATATTATCGAAGAAAGAGGATTGGTCGGTAGCGAGACCGAAACTCGCCGAATGGCACTGTGATTTTCCCACTCTCCGTATTCGCGAAATCCATCTAAATACTAACCAAACGTCTCCAAACTCGGCAACCAATGAGAAGAAAGATGGATCTAGCCTCCGTGGATTTCCGTGTCTTAATTGAGCTAAAAACAAGAAAGTTACTGAGTGGTTTCTTTGAGGAGATTATTTACAAAATGTGTCGTCGATTAATCAGCACAATGCTCCTGCATCATCTCAGACACGCTGAACTATATAATGATAATAATACAGTCGAACCTGTCTTAACGGAATCTCCCGGCTCCCCCCTTGATATATATATATTCCTCTTTAATTACTTGTGTAAAACGGAAACCTGTCCAACGCGGAAAGGGAGAGAAAAATCTGCTCCCTTCCGAGGGTTTCACCTGTCTAAGACGGAAAATGCTTTGCCCGCTCAGCCCTGATTTAAAACAAAAGTCGCAAGTTTGGTTCCGCCGGCTCTAAGCTTAACACTATGGCCATGCCGCTGGGTGAGGAAAGGGAGTAGGGGTGCAATTTGGGGGTAGATGTTACTCCATCATGTGAGCCCTGAGCGATGCAGATGGTCAGGATAGTGTGGGTGGGAAATCTCACGACTGCCCATGAGAGTGCTCGAGTAGTGAGCCACTACTGAAACTTTCCTGGGTAGACAAAAGCCAGAGGTGTGAAATTAGATTGACCAATGCCTGCCGCTCTGATCGTACGGCCAGCCGAGAAAAGAGTTCCGGGAATCATTGTTACATGATGGCAGTGAGGGGTGGCATTGATCCCACCTCCTGGGCTTTGAACCCCCTCCCCCCTCCATCTCCCCCTATATTACCCTGTCTAAGACGGAATTTTTGTCTGGCTTCCTTGCGATTCCGTCTTATGCAGGTTCGACTGTATATAATATGTGCACGGGAGCTTGAACGGACACATGTCCAATTACACTCTGGAGCTTGCTTGGACTCGTGTTCCAATAGATGCAGCTGTATACCGATGCAGCCATTTCTAGCGCTTGTCAATCTTTTTCATTGCATTGATTTTGAAATTATAATTTGAGGGCTCTGGCCAATATTAACTGAAAAAAAAGAGTTGAAATGAAATTTTATAAAGTTGCCCGGAGAAACTTCAAAGGAAATGTGCCAACTTGGCCTGCTCTCAAAATATCTGGTGTCGTCAGGTATCAGCACAATCACAATGACCGAAAGGCTGGCGGGTGCCCATAAGTTTTAAAAATATTTTAAGGACTCACGCTCAAATCTATAGAATAGATCTAAGGCGGTGCGAGGACTGACAATGGCATTATAGTACAATGTGTTGGGTTAAAAAAACCCATCATTTTTGTAGAGTCCTTGAAACATAGAGCCAAACTTCTGTTCCTATCTTTGTTCAACTTTGAAGTTACTAAGATCAGCTATGGTGGTGCGTTGTAATTAGTTAATGCTACATGTTTTAGCTGCACATGGCAATCAGGCTAGACAGAGATCTAGATAAGGCAATGTCTCAAATCACTACCTCTGTCTACCACTAGTCAAGATGGCAATTGGTGGTATCCTGTTATACGGCCAGCCCTGCTGTACGGCCAACTTTACGCTCGTCCCAAAGCAAGGAAAACGCGGGATCTGATCTTTGGATCTTTCGCGAACCGGGATCTTAGCCGAATTTCCAGAGGGAAGAATCCACAGTAACTCATGGTGAGGCCCAACATCAATACAATGATCTCCCCTTACTTTAATATGAACAGACATGACTCCTGGGCACTAAAAGTTCCTTTCAGGAGTAAATGTTGCCCTTTCCTTTGTTTGGGAGAAGAGTGTGGGGCTTTTAAAAAAAAATACTGTGTCAGGTGGGAACCAGTTGGCTTCAGGCAACGCCCCCCCCAAAAAAAAATTTAAAAAAAAATTGTGTTCCAACTCTGACGGAGTTCCCCGCCAATGTCATGATGCATCATAAATTGTTGTGTTGCGACCACACCGAATAATAATAAAAAAAAAAAATGAAAGGCAGGTTAACTGCCACCTGCCAATAGATGACCTCATTATGCAAAGTGCACTGTCCACAAGTATTGGCACCAGTCTGTCTAGGAAGTTCGAGCGCAAAACTGAAAGACGAGAGCAATGGTCGGGGAAACGTAAGTTCCATGAGTTAACAATTTGATGGAATGCAGTCTGATGCTTGCTTGTAGGCCCTCCCCACTTAGTGTGTGATGTAAGATCAGGCGGACGGCGCAGATGATCGTGGAAAGCAACATGTCGACGAGTTCACACCTTGGTGCGATCCCATCTGGGGCAAACATTGTAACCACTTATCGAGATTTACAACATAGATGTGATTGTGTTCACGAGAATGGATGATCCGTGACGCGACCGACTATACAGTGTTTGCATATTTTTGCTACTTGGTTGATCAGCTGAGCGCACCCAGGCTTCTATTCTTTTTTTTTATCTTAAAAAAAAAAAATTAAAAAAACCCCTAAATTATGACCTGAAAAGCAAGATCTTAGCCAAATGTAGCTCCTTCAGTGCGGGTCAGAGCGGGATCTTACAGGTGACTTTATATATAGTTAAAATTATATTTTTCTGAAATAGTGGGATCTTAGGCAAACTGGGACCATTTAAGCGGTTGGGATCTTAGGCGGAGATTACTGTACTGAGTTAGAATTGAGGCAGAGTGCTGAAGTGACTAGTCTGTTCTTATAAGTACAGGATTTATGTTGTTGTTACTGTGTATTGAAGATGCTTGTAATGGAATTTATGGGCTGGGAGTTGGGAAATTAGAAGTGGTCTTCAATGTTTATGTTGTGTCCTGGTTCCAGATCTTTTCTTTGTGGACATTTTTGCTTTCACTCTCACATGCAGAGATGCCCTGCTTTTGCCTTTTGGGGGGGCTAAACCCCCATGGATATTTTTGGTTACAGAACACATAGCACATATGGTCACTAAAACCACCTCTCATCATGTCTATTGTTTACAAGAAAATATAAAATCTGATTGCAAGAACATCAAAAAAGGGAAAAACAGAAATCCCCAGGTTAAAAAAAACATGCAAAATATGGAAGTACTTCTGTAACACCTTTCTTGTTCAAGTTTCTGTTTTTCACAAATTTATACTTATATCCATCGCAAATTACTAGATTACAAAAACCATAAAACTTTTCAAAATCTAGTATTAGCATTTTGCCACGGATGTAAATTTGTGTAAAACATAAAACTGAACAAGAAAGGTGCTATTATTTATGCATTGTTTGTGTGAAAGAAGGCTTCTGATGGGAGGTACAAGATTTATGCAACAGGCTAGGCTTGGTCCGGGGTGCAAGTATGATCAATGGTCTCTTGGAATAGAAAAGATTAGGTTCATTGCCACTTCATTGAATCTGAGTTCGCTTATATAATGTGTTCCTCAAATTCGAGTTATTTTGTTGATTTTAATTGATACAAAAATGTCTCCTTTTTGTTGAATCTGAGTTTGTTGAATCCGAGTTCAACTGTATTCATATTTTACAGTTCCTTCAAAATTAGAGATTTTGTGATTTGTTTATTTTCGTCATTTCAGATGCCGAAGTTTTCATTAGTTTTCTGGTAAAATTCTGTTAAAAGTGGTGTATAAATTATTAAAATCTGGTATGGTGCACGTCTGATAATCGATAATTCACTTGGTTGCCAAAATCAGCTGATTTGAGGATGCACACTTGATGCAAGTGAATCTAGGTTTAATCACTGCTTGTGCTGTTGATTTGGAAATCATGTATGGAGGGCATGATCCGATTTGAAACTTCAATCCTGACATAGGCTTTTTACTACCAGTGTGAGTCTCCTCCCTGTACATATACCCCTTCCTATAAGTCTATGGACTCTCACTGTCTATTGTACTTCAATCACAGCTACCAACTGGGAGTTTATTGGTTATAGGATAGTTAAAACAGACATTCAATCCTACACTTTTTGCTCATCTGAGCATCCAGACCTGTTTCTAATTAATATGTCTTTTGTCCCACTTTGCTGGGTGGATGTGGATTTTTTAAAGAGCATAAAATTATCAGTATCTAATAGAAGAGCTGGCAGTGTAATGAACTATAATGGGGTTTCAGTGTCTTCTCTGTTAAATAGTACTGCTACCTTACACAAACGTTAAGGAAAATGATTCTGCTATGGCTAGATTTCGGATAATATTATTAAGTGTTATTTCCCTTTGTCCAAAATTTGATGAAGTGTCCTTCAGGCTTTCCAATGTGACGATCGCTAGTCATGTGGGATAAGAAATTAGAAAAAGAGATTACCACCGTGCAGCTGCTGAGTGGGTGCCATGTGTAGTATTTTCTGCCTCTCCAATTCACTGATGTGTTGTCGGGCAAATTTACAGGACTAGTTTAGTTTCAGGCAGTCGAGGTATGGTGGTTTAAAGTTTGAATTAAAGGGGGAAACAGTGTTTATATAGGTGACCCTTTTGTGCCTTGACTTTCCTGGCGGTATAATGGGGGTGGGTGTAATGGAGTTTGACTGTAGTTCTCTGTGCTTAACCATGTATTCTTTTGATGGCCTTGCAGATATAACTACCGAACACAGAATGTTTAATTGGAATCCCCAAATGAGAGGGGCTGGCTTCCCCATGCCACCCCAGCAGATGATGCATGTCGCCCAAGGGCAAATGGCACTAGGGCAGCAGGTACCGTTTCAACAACAACAGCAACAAGCGCAGCAGCAACAACAACAACAGCAGCAGCAGCAGCATTGGCAATTTGCCAACATGGGTATGATGATGGGCCACCAGTGGCCACAGCAGCAGCATAACCAGGCCATGTTTCCTCAAGGCATGATGCAACAACACCATCCGGGAATGCATGGAGCTGCGGCCATGATGGTTCACGGACATCCGGTTCCGCCCACCCACCCACCCCCTGAGGAAAAACCACCGCTGCCTGCAGAACCCCCTCCTCCGCTTCCTAGCACACCAGCAGACCAGGCAAGACACAGATATTTGCTCCAGTTTAAAAAAAATTTAATTAGTTAGTTGCAAAAGGGCCATTCCATGAAAAATGAAACAGCAGTGACACACATGATGTGGAGATGATGACCCGCTAAAAACAATTTTAAACAGTGATGGAGCAGAGTTTTATTTGGTACTTTTTTGGTTCTATTTTTGGTTTTTTTGTTTGTTAGAGGAAGGTTGCCTGTCTCTCCCCCCCCCCAAAGAAAAAGAATGGCTCTATGATGACTGCTTCGAATTTTTCAGCAGTTACCATGTGTGTCACTGCGATTTCATTTTTTATGGAATGTTTCAAAAGCTTTCACCAGAGACCTAAAGGAAACTAAAAGTGTTTGATACTGTAGAGATGCATGGTCGTAGGGCTCTCAAGTTTTTGTTTTTTTCTTTGGTATATTTATCTACCTTATATGATTGATAAATGTAATGTAAATGGAGCTTCAATTTTTCTGCAGCATTTTTAAGTCTTGCAGGCACGTAGCGATATTGGTGGGGCGTGAAAATATTTTCAATATATGTAAGAGTTTCACTGTGTACTTGATTTGAATACAAAGAATAATTGTGTAAAAGAAAAAGTTTGGGACCTGAAGATTTATTCGCTATGTCCATGTTTCACTTTGTTCTTGCTAGATTGTAATATAATAAGATCTATATATAATGTGTACTGTCTTATGAAGCTGTGTAGATGGTCACACTTTTTAAGCACTTGAAGAAGTTTTGTGGCCTTTATTATTTATTTGCATGATTTTTGTTTCTGTGTGCCACCTGTGTGCTTTGTCTGCTGTGATCTTACTGTGTTTCCTTTTTGTGCTACTGGCAGCCCCGGCCACCATTACCAGAGGAGCAACCAAAACCTCCATTGCCTCAGGAACATGCGGGACAAGTGAGCGTCAATTTGTACATGAGTAGTTATTGCAGCTTGGGGTTTGTTTCGTTTTGATATCAAAAGTGATGTTTAGGCATTCTGTTTTGTGTATTGTTTTGTCTGACTGAATAGCTGTAAAGGAGAGACATTAGTCTGACAAGTACCAATATTCTATTTCAAGTCCAGAGTTTATTAGTTGTAAGACGAAGCTAAACGAGACGTGTTTCCATTTTTCATGAAAATACATGGTAGAGGAGGAATTTGAAAAGTGAAGGGAAAAGCCACTAGCAGCAAAGCGAGGATAAATGTTTTTCCACATAGTGAATTCTTACCAAAATGTCAGAATTCTTGGTTGTTAATTTTAGTGAATCTATGTCTATAATTTGTGTAAGGAATCTCCACCTCATAGTTAACTCCTTGGCTTATAGTTGGAGCGGACAATTGAAAAGTTCACCGAGCTCTTTTACAGCGCAGTGTAGGTGAACGAATGTAAGGGAAGTGATATATAAGGCATCATGGTGAAATCAGGCGCTTGTTGAAATAATAAGATGGAAGAAATTGTCATTTCTCAGTTTGGAAATTTTTTCCTAATTTTTGTTTTGTTTTGCTCAACACTTTATATGTCAATTTAGAAACACTGTTATGTGTGGATTTTATGGAAAGACGTTGATTAAAGGCACGAAAAATGTAAATTTGCAGTTTCCAAGGACTCTTGAGCTATGTGAATCACCTAACTTTGTGGCCATTTTCTCGCTAATTTGACTTCTGAAATGACACGACCCCCACCTCTTTCAGTCGCAAATATTTCGACTTCTATTCAAGATGAATAAATATTTTTTTACTTTGAAAGCAAGGCAAATGAACAACCTTTAAGATGATACCAATAACTCCATTTATGCCCCAAAATTGACGAGTGCCTGATTCCACCGTGTCATCACACATATGGATTTCTTAGGTAGAGGGATAAGAGGAATGGATGGAAATGTCTTACTCGTCTTTCTACACAGCAGAACATCAGGCCAGGGTTTGGGCCTGGCATGGTGAGGGGTCCCTATCCTGGTGGTCAAGCCCCACCGGGAGGTCCCAGCCAGCCTGTCCCACCGTCTGAACCGGCGCCTCGACAGCCAGCTCCCCCGCCAGAACCTTCAGCACCACAGCCTCCGGTTGTAGAGGAACCACCTCCACCAGGTGGGTCAGGTCTTGGGTTGTTTTGTATTATTGCGATGTTGTAAAATCTTTTTTGCCACTGGCTGAAGACGGTTTTTGTTAGTGTTACGGCGCTGGGAAAAAACCTGTACATGCTTGAAGTTTTATGATTTGGTACTGATTTGGGTTTTGCTATTAATATTTGTTCTCCATGGTGTATGATATGACAGGCTGTCAATTATTGTGACCTATCGAAACCCAGTGATTAATTATGAAAAAAGCTGTTTTTCATATCAGTAATGAGTCTATTATTTTATTGACAGATCCGGAGCTGGTAGCTGAAATGGAGAAGGTGTGTGAAGAAGAACGCTTGTTTATGGAGCAATACCGCCAGTGGAAACAGCAGTATGATGACTGGCGTGAACAGAACCAGAGTGAGTGTCTGGCTACTCTGGGTTGTTTTGTCATAAAATTGCTTTTGCGTTTGATTGTGGGGAAAACATTTGGATGAATTCATGTAATGCTGCTCAGACAGAGGTTGGTTGGAAAATGTCACTGGAAGGTTCTATTTTTCTTTCTCCTCTATTGTGTATGTCTGATCGTCTTACTTTTCCCCTGCACTAAATGACCATTATTTTGGTGGGAAGAGGAAAGGGGGAGGGGGAGGGTGAACCTTTCATTCATAAATTTGATTTATTTGGAGATTTATTGTGGCTCTTTGCCCTCTTAGTTCAGTCCTATTGGTGATGGATATGAAAGTAGTAGGGGGTACCATCTCTGAAAGAAACTTCCAATTTTGAAATGAGTTTAAACCAATTCTTTACTTTAAAAATTCTTTCGCTTCCACAGACCACCCGAACAAAGAGCAGTTTGAGCAGTACCTGAACCAGTGGAAGACATATGAACAGCAGATGGAGACTCGAAGGAAGGAGATTCTTAATCAGAAGCAGAGTGTACAGACCAAACTGGGAGCAGGACTGTCTGGGGGGAAGAAAAACAGCACTGATTTCACTGGAAAGTCTATGGCGTACAACAGGAAAAGTTCTGAACGGGAGATGAGGGAAGGACTAAAGTCGAATGGATATGAGAGGAAAGATGGCCAGGATGCAGTACCATCGCAGCTGGCTCAAACTCACCAGGGCAGGAAGTTGGATGGTGGGCAACGTGCTCATGAAGAGGAGGAGAAAGGAGAAGAGGACATGAACTTGGATGATGATGACGAAGGAGGGGAACAAACTGGGGGTATTATCGAACACGCTCCCATACCCAACACTGGGGTCTCTGAGGCGGGTCGCAGTGCTTGGGAAAGTCGTAAACCGGATCAGGTTGCAGATTCCTGGAGAGGTGAAGGAGAAGGCTACGCAAGGCCTTGGGGAGAACAACCTCCCCCGCCCGGTGTGCCACCACACAATCCATCACACAATGGACCCCCTCCCCACATGCATGGTGGGCTGCTCCCCCCACATTTACGTGGTGGCCCACCTCCCCATTTACAAGGTGGGCCGCATGCACCCTCAAATGAAGCTTCTGAAGACTTTTCGGAATCGCACAATGCATATGATGAAAGTTCTGCCTATGGTGGGCCAGAAGGACCTCGAGATGGGCCGGCTGGGCGCGGTGGGGAACTGCCGAACAGAGGCTGGTTCAATCAGCGTGGAGGTCCTCGCGGTAGAGGGGGGCCCTGGGGTCCTGAAGGCTTTCAGGGCAGAGGAAGGGGTCAGCACTGGGGAGGTAGGGAGCCTCCATTTGGAAGAAGTGGAGCAGCTTTTGAGGGTGAGGAGGAGGTGGACCAGCATGGGCAGGAGGAAGCGACAGAGGAGCAGTTTGGTGAAGAGCCAGAACAGTACCCGGCAGAAGAAGGCCTGGAGTATGAGAACGAATTCCACGACCCTTCAAACTCATTTGGAGGACCTGGCCGGGGGCGAGGAATGGACAGAGGGAGAGGGTTTTTTCCTCGAGGGAGAGGCCAGTTTCCTCCTCGAGGGAGAGGTGAATTTCCTCCTCGAGGAAGGGGTGGAGAGTTTGAGCAGAGAGGTAGAGGGAGAGGAGGTGACTTTGGTCCAGGACGTGGACGTGGATTTCCTCCCATGGGGAGAGGAGAGTTTCACAGTGGCCCTCCCGGGGAGCTCTTCCGGGGTCGTGGTGGCGAGTTCCGTGGGGGTCGGGGGGAATTTCGAGGAGGCCGTGGTGATTTCATGAGAGGGCGTGGAGACTTTCACAGAGGGCGTGGTGGAGCATTCCATGGAGCGCCTGGAGGGGAGTTTTCTGAAGAGACTGGTGGGTACGAGGAAGGATTTGAAGAAGGACAGAACTTTGAAACGTCACGCGGTGGATTTCACAGAGGCCGGGGTGGTCCGCCACCACATTTCAGGGGTCGGGGTAGAGGGACGGGGCCCAGACCTTTGCTGTCGTATGATTTTAATGATGAGATGCGAGACAAGTTTTCAGATTTTGATCCGGCAAGTTTTGAAGATGAGGCACAAGGGACCACTGAGGGAGAGGCTGGTGAACAGTATGAGGACCCTGTTTATGAGGGTGTCGATGGTGCTCATAGTTTTGTGGAAAGAGGACGGGGGCGGGGTGTGCCAGGAGGGGGGCGAGGAAGAGGGCGGGGAGAATTCCACGGTTATGGAGAAGAAAACAGTTTCCAAGATGAAAGCTTTACGTACGGGGACGATTCATATGGGCCACCAGGAAGGGGCAGGGGCATGGACAGAGGAAGAGGGATGGATAGAGGAAGAGGGAGAGGAATGGACAGAGGAAGAGGGCGAGGGATGGATAGGGGAAGAGGTTTTTGGCCAGGTGCGGAAAGGGGAAGAGGCAGTTTCCGTGGGAGGGGAGGTTTTGGTGAGGATCATGGCTGGGAGGGGCATGAAGAAGCTGGAGGTGAGAATGATTTTGAGACTTCCTCACGGGGCCGCGGAATGCCACGAGGCCGTGGGCCGATGAGAGGTCGTGGAGGACCTGATGCGGGTTACGGTGGACGTGGTGGTTTTGCCGGTGAGGGTGGATATGACCACGACCAAAGTGCAGGAGTGGACGAGTACGGGCAGGAGCCATTTGGGTTCAGAGGTCGTGGCCGAGGGGCTATGCGCGGTCGAGGCCGGGGTTATGGCCCCCCTGGAGAATTTGAAGAGGAGGGTGCTGCCCACGACAGAGGCTTTGAAGGTGGCAGTTATCCGGGAGCTGGCCGGGGCTTTAGAGGAGCGAGAGGTGCTGTGAGGGGAGGCAGGGGCGGCATGCCTGCGGGTGCAGAGACTGAGGGCTGGCTGGAGAAAGAGGCGCAGCACCAGTATGATGGAGAGTCCCAGCAGGTTAGTTCACTTGTTTTTGCGTCCCCCCCCCCCCTGATTTTTAAAAAGTTGTTGGGTTTTTTTTCGTAAGAGTTTTACGACACTTGCCACACAATAAGGTCATATAAGTGCCTAAGAATAGATGTGTTACAAGAGAGTAGCATACAGAAAAGAGAAGGGATGTTTTTAAAATTTTTAAAAATTTAGTAGAGGTTTTACAGCACTCGCAACTGCATAAGGTCATGTGAGCGCCAAGTGGTGGATGTCAGCAGAGAATCAGGCTTACTCTGCTCACCTCTCTAGCTTCAACAGCACAAAGTCTGTTTCGACTTTCAAGGCACTCCAGAAATAGCGGGTCACAAGAGTGACAAACAAACAAAAAAAGTAGAGGAAAATGACAATAGTAAGGATTAGGAAAGAAAAAGCAGCAGTTCCCTGTTGTAGATCAGCACAGTTATGAGCGTGACATTGATGAATCAGCCCATTTACAATTCTACTGTGCATGAACGAGAAATGTCCCCCCCTTTGGGAATTGCCTAAAGACCGCCCTGGGGGGAAAGGGATATTTGATTTGAAAGAAAGAGCAAACCACCCCAGAGCACCCGCCAACCACCCACTTTTAAAGTTTGAAAGATAGGAGAATGGGGAATTGGTGGGGCTCAGGTGTGATCTGTGCTCTTTTTATTTTGTCAGTGTTGTTATTGTCAACTTACAGAGTTGTGTCTTTACTTTGACATGATTGCACATTAGTATGAGTATGTGTCAGTACATTGACATTACCCCCCGGAGCAGTGCCACTGACTGTAGTGTCTTTAGGCCATTCCCAAAGGGGGGACATTTCTAGTTCAAGCACAGTAGAATTGTAAATGGGCTGATTCATGTCACGCTCATAACTGTGCCTGATCTACAACGGGGAACTGCTGCTTTTTCTTTCCTAATCCTTACTATTGCCATTTTCCTCTACTTCGATTGTATGTTTGTCACACTTGTGACCTGCTATTTCCGGGGTGCCTTGATAGTTGAAGCAGACCTTGTGCTGTTGAAGCTAGAGAGGTGAGCAGAGTAAGTCTAATTCCCTGTAAAGACTTCTCTGTTGACACCCAACCCTTGCGCTCATATGACCTTATGTAGTTGCGAGCGCGTAAAACCCTCTACTATAACGAAAAATAAAAAAACACGGACATTGTAATAATGCAGTGAAAGCTGTCAAAGACGACCACCCATTGTCAAGGAGAAAAGCAATTATAATAGTTTTGTGAAATGCATAACGTGTGCTGTAGTGTAGGGGTATTTCTTTTTTTTCCTTCTTCTTCTTCTTCTTCTTCTCTCTCTCACAGACACACACACATGCACACGCACACACATGCACACACTCTCACTCACTCTCACACCCAAACAACTCACATTCTCACACACATTCTCACAAACATTCTCACATACAAAAACCACTGGCAATGGACAGTGTAGTTGAATAATATGTCATGAGATGCTGTTTGACAGATGTGGTTGTGATCAAACATTAACACAAAGTTTATGGACTGGCATGGTTATATATAAACATGGGCATGATGTCATATGTCATGTGGTGGACAGGGTTGTACAAATATTAACGTAATGTTGTCAACATCATTCTACAACAATGACTAAGACTTCAAGGGGCATCTTAACATTTTATATATATA